>NC_069500.1:1081348268-1081475768 GCF_027579735.1 Bombina bombina | reverse complement strand
TCTGTATTCCTTCTTTAAGACTGTCAGTTTCATTTTTTTGGAAAAATGCATATGAATTATATTTTTTCTTACCTTAAAATTTTCAATTTTCAATTGACTTTTTTTCTAAATTGCAGGCTGTTAGGCTCGCGGGTGCAGAAAATGCTTCAATTTATTGCGTCATTCTTGACGCGAGACTTTTTTGGCGCAAAAATGTTGTCATTTCCGGTGTCATAGTTGAGGCCGGAAGTTTTCTCCAACATTGGTGTGTCCGGTCCACGGCGTCATCCATAACTTGTGGGAATATTCTCTTCCCCAACAGGAAATGGCAAAGAGCACAGCAAAAGCTGTCCATATAGCCCCTCCCAGGCTCCGCCCCCCCAGTCATTCTCTTTGCCGCTCTGAACAAGTAGCATCTCCACGGAGATGGTGAAGAGTATGTGGTGTTTAGTTGTAGTTTTTTATTCTTCTATCAAGAGTTTGTTATTTTAAAATAGTGCTGGTATGTACTATTTACTCTGAAACAGAAAGAGATGAAGAGTTCTGTTTAAAAGAGGAGTATGATTTTAGCAGCAGTAACTAAAATCAATTGCTGTTCCCACGCAGGACTGTTGAGCTGAGAGAACTTCAGTTGGGGGGAACAGTTTGCAGACTTTTCTGCTCAAGGTATGACTAGCCATTTTTCTAACAAGACTGTGTAATGCTGGAAGGCTGTCATTTTTCCCTCATGGTGATCGGTAAGCCATTTTCTTAGACTTAGAAAGAATAAAGGGCTTATTATGGGCTATTAACTGGTGGACACTCTTAAGGGCTAAATAGATTGTTTATTTAAGTTATTTTTGAAAGTTTGAAGTAATTTTCACACTTTTATTGTTTGGGGAACGTTTTTATCGCCAGGCACTAGTTTAGACACCTTCCCAGTCAGGAAGGGCCTTTCACTATAGTAGGCAGAGCCTCATTTTCGCGCCATTATTGCGCAGTTACTTTTGAGTACAGTGCATGCAGCTGCATGTGTGAGGGTCTGGTATCCACTGAAAACGTTCCTAGAAGGCTTGAATTGGTATCGTATACCCCCCTGGGATTGGTGAAGTCGCAACAAAGGCTGTGGCTGGGACTGTAGTGGGGTTAAAATTGCAAACGGCTACGGTTTCCACATTTTAAGGGTTAACAGTTTGAAAATTGGGGTGCAGGGAATGAGTTTCCGCAGACCAGAGTGGGTCATTGTCACGACCGACGCCAGTCTATTAGGCTGGGGCGCGGTCTGGGATTCCCTGAAAGCTCAGGGTTTATGGTCTCGGGAAGAGTCTCTTCTCCCAATCAACATCCTGGAACTGAGAGCGATATTCAATGCTCTCCGGGCTTGGCCTCAACTAGCGAAGGCCGGATTCATAAGATTCCAGTCAGACAACATGACGACTGTAGCTTACATCAACCATCAGGGGGGGAACAATGAGTTCCTCGGCGATGAGAGAGGTATCCAAAATCATCAAATGGGCGGAGGATCACTCCTGCCACCTATCTGCAATCCACATCCCAGGAGTAGACAACTGGGAGGCGGATTATCTGAGTCGTCAGACTTTCCATCCGGGGGAGTGGGAATCCCACCCGGAGGTGTTTGCCCAGTTGACTCAATTATGGGGCATTCCAGACATGGATCTGATGGCGTCTCGTCAGAACTTCAAGGTTCCTTGCTACGGGTCCAGATCCAGGGATCTCAAGGCGACTCTAGTGGATGCATTAGTGGCGCCTTGGTCGTTCAACCTAGCTTATGCGTTTCCACCGTTCCCTCTCCTTCCCAGGCTTGTAGCCAGGATCAAACAGGAGAAGGCCTCGGTGATTCTGATAGCTCCTGCGTGGCCGCGCAGGACTTGGTATGCAGACCTGGTGAATATGTCATCGGCTCCGCCATGGAAGCAACCTTTGAGACAGGATCTTCTAGTACAAGGTCCATTCGAACATCCAAATCTAGTTTCTCTGCAGCTGACTGCTTGGAAATTGAACGTTTGATTTTATCCAAACGTGGGTTTTCAGATTCAGTGATAGATACTCTGGTCCAAGCCAGAAAACCTGTGACTAGAAAGATTTACCATAAAATATGGAAAATATATATCTGTTGGTGTGAATCCAAGGGATTCTCCTGGAGTAAGATTAAAATTCCTAAGATCCTCTCCTTTCTCCAAGAAGGTTTGGATAAGGGATTGTCAGCGAGTTCTCTAAAAGGACAGATTTCTGCTTTATCTGTCTTGTTACACAAACGACTGGCAGCTCTGCCAGATGTACAAGCTTTTGTACAGGCTTTGGTCAGAATCAAGCCTGTTTACAGACCCTTGACTCCTCCCTGGAGTCTAAATTTAGTTCTTTCAGTTCTTCAAGGGGATCCGTTTGAACCCTTACATTCCATAGATATCAAGTTACTATCTTGGAAAGTTCTGTTTTTGGTTGCTATTTCTTCTGCTAGAAGAGTTTCTGAATTATCTGCTTTGCAGTGTGATCCACCCTATCTGGTGTTCCATTCAGATAAGGTTGTTTTGCGTACCAAGCCTGGTTTTCTTTCAAAAGTTGTTTCCAACAAGAATATTAACCAGGAAATAGTTGTTCCTTCTTTGTGTCCGAATCCAGTTTCAAAGAAGGAACGTTTGTTACACAATTTAGATGTAGTCCGTGCTTTAAAGTTCTATTTAGAAGCAACAAAGGTTTTCAGACAAACTTCTTCTTTGTTTGTCGTTTATTCTGGTAAGAGGAGAGGACAAAAAGCTACTGCTACCTCTCTTTCTTTCTGGCTGAAAAGCATCATCCGATTGGCTTATGAGACTGCCGGACGGCAGCCTCCTGAACGAATCACAGCTCACTCTACTAGGGCTGTGGCTTCCACATGGGCCTTCAAGAACTAGGCTTCTGTTGATCAGATATGTAAGGCAGCGACTTGGTCTTCTCTGCACACTTTTGCCAAATTCTACAAATTTGATACTTATGCTTCTTCGGAGGCTATTTTTGGGAGAAAGGTTTTGCAAGCCGTGGTGCCTTCTGTTTAGGTAACCTGATTTGCTCCCTCCCTTCATCCGTGTCCTAAAGCTTTGGTATTGGTTCCCACAAGTTATGGATGACGCCGTGGACCGGACACACCAATGTTGGAGAAAACAGAATTTATGCTTACCTGATAAATTACTTTCTCCAACGGTGTGTCCGGTCCACGGCCCGCCCTGGTTTTTTAATCAGGTTTGAAAAATTTCTTTCTCTATACACTACAGTCACCACGGCACCCTATAGTTTCTCCTTTTTTTCTCCTAACCGTCGGTCGAATTACTGGGGGGCGGAGCCTGGGAGGGGCTATATGGACAGCTTTTGCTGTGCTCTTTGCCATTTCCTGTTGGGGAAGAGAATATTCCCACAAGTTATGGATGACGCCGTGGACCGGACACACCGTTGGAGAAAGTAATTTATCAGGTACGCATAAATTCTGTTTTCACGTGATTGCGTCATTTTTGACGTATGTGTGTTGCGGACGTTTTTGCCGCCAAAAAATATGGGCGTCATTTTTGGCTCCAAAAAATGTGGGCGTTATACTTGGCGCCAAAAATGTGGGCGTCATACTTGGCGCCAGTTTTTTTTACATTATTTCAGTCTCACTTTTTAGTTGCTTCTGGTTTCTAGAGGCTTGTTTTGTTTTGCATTCTTTCCCATTCCTGAAACTGTCATTTAAGGAATTTGATAATTTTGCTTTATATGTTGTATTTTTCTATTACATATTTCAAGATGTCACTACCTGACCCTGGATCAGAATCTACTTCTGGAAAGACGCTGCCTGATGTCGGTTCTACCAAAGCTGAGTTTATTTCTTGTAAACTTTTTGTAACTGTTCCTCCGGCTGTAGTTTGTGTTGTCACGATAAACTATCAAACGCTGATAATATTTCCATTAGTAATAATCCATTACCTGTTGTTGTTCCGTCAACATCTAATGTTCAGGATGTTCCTGTTAATGTTAAAGAATTTGTTTCTAATTCTATTCGGAAGGCTCTGTCTGTTATTCCTCCTTCTAGTAAACGTAAGAGGTCTTTTAAAACTTCTCATATTTCAGATGAATTTTTAAATGACCGCCATCATTCTGACTTATTTATTTCTGATGAGGATCTATCTGGTTCAGAAGATTCTGCCTCAGATATTGACACTGATAAATCTTCATATTTGTTTAAGATGGAGTTTATTCGTTCATTACTTAAAGAAGTGTTGATTGCATTAGATATGGAGGAGTCTAGTCCTCTTGATATTAAAACTAATAAGCGTTTAAATTCAGTTTTTAAACCTCATGTAGTTATTCCAGAAGTTTTTCCAGTTCCTGATGCTATTTCAGAAGTAATTTCTAGGGAATGGAATAGTCTGGGTACTTCATTTACTCCTTCTCCAAGGTTTAAGAAATTGTACCCTTTGCCATCTGATAGATTAGCGTTTTGGGGAAAAATCCCCAAAGTTGATGGGGCTATCTCTACTCTTGCTAAACGTACTACTATTCCTACGGCAGATAGTACTTCTTTTAAAGATCCTTTAGATAGGAAGCTTGAATCCTTTCTAAGGAAGGCTTATTTATGTTCAGGTAATCTTCTTAGATCTGCTATTTCTTTGGCTGATGTTGTTGCAGCCTCCACCTTCTGGTTGGAGGCTTTAGCGCAACAAGTGTCAGACCATAATGCTTATAGCATTGTTAAACTTCTTCAACATGCTAATAACTTTGTTTGTGATGCCATTTTCTCCAACATAGGTGTGTCCGGTCCACGGCGTCATCCTTACTTGTGGGATATTCTCTTCCCCAACAGGAAATGGCAAAGAGCCCAGCAAAGCTGGTCACATGATCCCTCCTAGGCTCCGCCTTCCCCAGTCATTCTCTTTGCCGTTGCACAGGCAACATCTCCACGGAGATGGCAAAGAGTTTTTTGGTGTTTAAATGTAGTTTTTATTCTTCAATCAAGAGTTTGTTATTTTAAAATAGTGCTGGTATGTACTATTTACTCTGAAACAGAAAAGAGATGAAGATTTCTGTTTGTAAGAGGAAAATGATTTTAGCAACCGTTACTAAAATCGATGGCTGTTTCCACACAGGACTGTTGAGATGAATTAACTTCAGTTGGGGGAAACAGTGAGCAGACTTTTGCTGCTTGAGGTATGACACATTTCTAACAAGACTTGGTAATGCTGGAAGCTGTCATTTTCATTGTCATTTTTCCGGTAAGCCATTTTCTTAGTTTTAAATATAAGAATAAAGGGCTTCACAAGGGCTTTAAAGACTGGTAGACATTTTTCTGGGCTAAAACGATTACTTTATAAGCATATTTAATGGTTTATAACTTTGAAGAGTTATTTTAATCTTGGGAATTCTGTTAAAAAAACGGCAGGCACTGTATTGGACACCTTTTTCACTGGGGGCCTTTTCTAGTCATAGGCAGAGCCTCATTTTCGCGCCACTAATGCGCAGTTGTTTTTGAGAAGCAAGGCATGCAGATGCATGTGTGAGGAGCTCAGATCCACTGAAAAAGCTTATTGAAGGCGTCATTTGGTATCGTATTCCCCTCTGGGCTTGGTTGGGTCTCAGCAAAGCAGATACCAGGGACTGTATAGGGGTTAAATGTAAAAACGGCTCCGGTTCCGTTATTTTAGGAGTTAAAGCTTTCAAATTTGGTGTGCAATACTTTTAAGGCTTTAAGACACTGTGGTGAAATTTTGGTGAATTTTGAACAATTCCTTCATACTTTTGCACATATTCAGTAATAAAGTGTGTTCAGTTTAAAATTTAAAGTGACAGTAACGGTTTTATTTTAAAACGTTTTTTGTGCTTTGTTATCAAGTTTATGCCTATTAACATGTCTGAACCATCAGATAGACGATGTTCTGTATGTTCGGAAGCCAAGGTTCCTCTCCATTTAAATATATGTGATGAATGTGACAAACAAAGTAGAGACAATGATGCCACTGATAATAATGTTGCCCAAAATGATTCCTTAAGTGAAGGGAGTAAGCATGGTACTGCATCATCTCCTTCTATGTCTACACCAGTCTTGCCCACTCAGGAGGTCCCTAGTTCATCTAGTGCGCCAATCCTCCTTACTATGCAACAATTAACGGCTGTAATGGATAATTCTATTAAAAACATTTTAGCCAAAATGCCCACTTATCAGCGAAAGCGCGACTGCTCTGTTTTAGATACTGAAGAGCATGAGGACGCTGATGATAATGGTTCTGACATGCCCTTACACCAGTCTGAAGGGGCCAGGGAGGTTTTGTCTGAGGGAGAAATTTCAGATTCAGGAAAAATTTCTCAACAAGCTGAACCTGACGTTATTACATTCAAATTTAAATTGGAACATCTCCGCGCTCTGCTTAAGGAGGTGTTATCTACTCTGGATGATTGTGACAATTTGGTCATTCCAGAGAAATTATGTAAGATGGACAAGTTCCTAGAGGTCCCGGTGCCCCCCGAAGCTTTTAAAGGCCCGGCATACCTTTTGTCCCTCCCCCTATATTTAAGAAATTATTTCCTATGGTCGACCCCAGGAAGGACTTATGGCAGACAGTCCCCAAGGTCGAGGGGGCGGTTTCTACTCTAAACAAACGCACCACTATCCCTATAGAAGATAGTTGTGCTTTCAAAGATCCTATGGATAAAAAATTAGAGGGTTTGCTTAAAAAGATGTTTGTTCAGCAAGGTTACCTTCTACAACCAATTTCATGCATTGTTCCTGTCACTACAGCAGCGTGTTTCTGGTTCGAAGAACTAGAAAAGTCGCTCAATAAAGCATCTTCTTATGAGGAGGTTATGGACAGAGTTCAAGCACTTAAATTGGCTAACTCTTTTACCTTAGACGCCACTTTGCAATTAGCTAGATTAGCGGCGAAAAATTCAGGTTTTGCTATTGTGGCGCGCAGAGCGCTTTGGCCAAAGTCTTGGTCAGCGGATGTGTCCTCCAAGAACAAATTGCTTAACATCCCTTTCAAGGGGAAAACGCTGTTTGGTCCTGACTTGAAAGAGATTATTTCAGACATCACTGGGGGAAAGGGCCACACCCTTCCTCAGGATAGGTCTTTTAAGGCTAAAAATAAAACAAGCTGGGGCGCGGTCTGGAAACCCCTGAAAGCTCAGGGTCTATGGTCTCGGGAAGAATCTCTTCTCCCGATAAACATTCTGGAACTGAGAGCGATATTCAATGCTCTCAAGGCTTGGCCTCAACTAGCAAAGGCCAAATTCATAAGGTTTCAATCAGACAACATGACGACTGTTGCATATATCAACCATCAGGGGGGAACAAGGAGTTCCCTGGCGATGGAAGAAGTGACCAAAGTAATTCAATGGGCGGAGATTCACTCCTGCCACTTGTCTGCAATCCACATCCCAGGAGTGGAAAATTGGGAAGCGGATTTTCTGAGTCGTCAGACATTTCATCCGGGGGAGTGGGAACTCCATCCGGAAATCTTTGCCCACATAACTCAATTATGGGGCATTCCAGACATGGATCTGATGGCGTCTCGTCAGAACTTCAAGGTTCCTTGCTACGGGTCCAGATCCAGGGATCCCAAGGCGACTCTAGTAGATGCACTAGTAGCGCCCTGGACCTTCAACCTAGCTTATGTATTCCCACCGTTTCCTCTCATTCCCAGGCTGGTAGCAAGGATCAATCAGGAGAGGGCTTCGGTGATCTTGATAGCTCCTGCGTGGCCACGCAGAACTTGGTATGCAGACCTGGTGAATATGTCATCGGCTCCACCATGGAAGCTACCTTTGAGACGGGACCTTCTTGTTCAAGGTCCGTTCGAACATCCGAATCTGGCCTCACTCCAACTGACTGCTTGGAGATTGAACGCTTGATTTTATCAAAGCGTGGGTTCTCAGATTCTGTCATTGATACTCTTATTCAGGCTAGAAAGCCTGTAACTAGAAAAATTTACCATAAAGTATGGAAAAAATATATCTGTTGGTGCGAATCGAAAGGATTCCCATGGAACAGGATAAAAATTCCGAAGATTCTATCCTTTCTACAAGAGGGTTTGGAGAAAGGATTATCTGCAAGTTCTTTGAAGGGACAGATTTCTGCTTTATCTGTTTTACTTCACAAAAAGCTGGCGGCTGTGCCAGATGTTCAAGCTTTTGTTCAGGCTCTGGTTAGAATCAAGCCTGTTTACAAACCTTTGACTCCTCCTTGGAGTCTCAATTTAGTTCTTTCAGTTCTTCAAGGGGTTCCGTTTGAACCCTTACATTCCGTAGATATTAAGTTATTATCTTGGAAAGTTTTGTTTTTGGTTGCAATTTCTTCTGCTAGAAGAGTTTCAGAGTTATCTGCTCTGCAGTGTTCTCCTCCTTATCTGGTGTTCCATGCAGATAAGGTGGTTTTGCGTACTAAACCTGGTTTTCTTCCGAAAGTTGTTTCTAACAAAAATATTAACCAGGAGATAGTTGTGCCTTCTTTGTGTCCGAATCCAGTTTCAAAGAAGGAACGTTTGTTGCACAATTTGGATGTAGTTCGTGCTCTAAAATTCTATTTAGAGGCTACAAAGGATTTCAGACAAACATCTTCCTTGTTTGTTGTTTATTCTGGTAAAAGGAGAGGTCAAAAAGCAACTTCTACCTCTCTCTCTTTTTGGCTTAAAAGCATCATCCGATTGGCTTATGAGACTGCCGGACGGCAGCCTCCTGGAAGAATCACAGCTCATTCCACTAGGGCTGTGGCTTCCACATGGGCCTTCAAGAACGAGGCTTCTGTTGATCAGATATGTAAGGCAGCGACTTGGTCTTCACTGCACACTTTTACCAAATTTTACAAATTTGATACTTTTGCTTCTTCTGAGGCTATTTTTGGGAGAAAGGTTTTGCAAGCCGTGGTGCCTTCCATCTAGGTGACCTGATTTGCTCCCTCCCATCATCCGTGTCCTAAAGCTTTGGTATTGGTTCCCACAAGTAAGGATGACGCCGTGGACCGGACACACCTATGTTGGAGAAAACAGAATTTATGCTTACCTGATAAATTACTTTCTCCAACGGTGTGTCCGGTCCACGGCCCGCCCTGGTTTTTTAATCAGGTCTGATGAATTATTTTCTCTAACTACAGTCACCACGGTATCATATGATTTCTCCTATGCATATTCCTCCTTTACGTCGGTCGAATGACTGGGGAAGGCGGAGCCTAGGAGGGATCATGTGACCAGCTTTGCTGGGCTCTTTGCCATTTCCTGTTGGGGAAGAGAATATCCCACAAGTAAGGATGACGCCGTGGACCGGACACACCGTTGGAGAAAGTAATTTATCAGGTAAGCATAAATTCTGTTTTCAATATCATTAGAATTGATGTCAGGTATATGTCTTTAGCTATTTTAGCTAGAAGAGCTTTATGGCTTAAGTCTTGGAATGCAGATATGACTTCTAAGTCAACATTGCTTTCTCTTTCTTTCCAAGGTAATAAATTATTTGGTTCTCGGTTAGATTCAATAATTTCAACTGTTACTGGGGGGAAGGGAGCCTTTTTGCCTCAGGACAAAAAATCTAAAGGTAAATATAGAGCTGCTAATCGTTTTCGTCCCTTTCGTCAGAATAAGGAACAAAAGCCTGACCCTTCCCCTAAAGGAACAGTTTCCGTTTGGAAACCTTCTCCAGTCTGGAATAAATCCAAGCCTTTTAGAAAGTCAAAACCAGCTCCAAAATCCGCATGAAGGTGCGGCCCTCATTCCAGCACAGCTGGTAGGGGGCAGGTTACGAGTTTTCAAAGATGTTTGGACCAATTCGATTCAAAGTCTTTGGATTCAGAACATTGTTTCACAAGGGTACAGAATAGGTTTCAAGGTAAGACCGCCTGTGAGAAGATTTTTTCTCTCACGCATTCCAGTGAACCCAGTAAAAGCTCAGCCGTTTCTGAAATGTGTTTCAGACCTAGAGTCGGCTGGGGTAATTATGCCAGTTCCAGTTCTGGGGTTTTATTCAAATCTGTTCATTGTACCAAAGAAGGAGAATTCCTTCAGACCAGTTCTGGATCTAAAAATATTGAATCGTTCTGTAAGGATACCAGCATTCAAAATGGTGACTAAGGACTATTCTGCCTTTTGTTCAGCAAGGGCATTATATGTCTACAATAGACTTACAGGATGCATATCTTCATATTCCTATCCATCCAGATCACTATCAGTTTCTGAGATTCTCTTTTCTAGACAAGCATTACCAGTTGTTGCTCTTCCGTTTGTCCTAGCAACAGCTCCAAGGATCTTTTCAAAGGTTCTTGGTGCCCTTCTCTCTGTAATCAGAGAACAGGGTATTGCGGTATTTCCTTATTTGGATGATATCTTGGTACTTGCTCAGTCTTTACATTCTGCAGAATCTCATACGAATCAACTTGTGTTGTTTCTTCAAAGACATGGTCGGAGGATCAATTTACCAAAGAGTTCCTTGATTCCTCAGACAAGGGTAACCTTTTTGGGTTTCCAAATAGATTCAGTGTCCATGACTTTGTCTCTAACAGAAAAGAGACGTCTGAAATTAGTTTCAGCTTGTCGAAACCTTCAGTCTCAATCATTCCCTTCGGTAGCTTTGTGCATGGAAATTCTAGGTCTCATGACTGCTGCATCGGACGCAATCCCTTTTGCTCGTTTTCACATGAGACCTCTCCAGCTTTGTATGCTGAACCAATGGTGTAGGGATTATACAAAGATATCACAATTAATATCCTTAAATCCCAATGTTCGATCTTCTCTGACTTGGTGGTTGGATCACCATCGTTTAATTCAAGGGGCGTCTTTTGTTCGTCCAACTTGGACTTTGATCTCAACAGATGCGAGTCTTTCAGGTTGGGGAGCTGTATGGGGATCTCTGACAGTGCAGGGGGTTTGGGAATCTCAGGAGGCGAGATTACCAATCAACATTTTGGGACTCCGTGCGATTTTCAGAGCTCTTCAGTTCTGGCCTCTTCTGAAGAGAGAATCGTTTATTTGTTTTCAGACAGGCAATGTCACAACCGTGGCATATGTCAATCATCAAGGGGGGACTCACAGTCCTCAGGCTATGAAAGAAGTATCTCGGATACTTGTATGGGCGGAATCCAGCTCCTGTCTAATTTCTGCGGTTCACATCCCAGGTATAGACAATTGGGAAATGGATTATCTCAGTCGCCAGACGTTACATCCGGGCGAATGGTCTCTTCACCCAGAGGTATTTCTTCAGATTGTTCAAATCTGGGGATTTCCAGAAATAGATCTGATGGCCTCTCATCTAAACAAGAAACTTCCCAGGTATCTGTCCAGATCCAGGGATCCTCAGGCGGAAGCGGTGGACGCATTGTCACTTCCTTGGAATTATCAACCTGCTTATATCTTTCCGCCTCTAATTCTTCTTCCAAAAGTGATTTCCAAAATCCTAATGGAGCGTTCGTTTGTACTGCTGGTGACTCCAGCATGGCCACACAGGTTTTGGTATGCGGATCTCGTTCGGATGGCCAGTTGCCAACCTTGGACACTTCCGTTAAGGCCAGACCTTCTATCTCAAGGCCCATTTTTCCATCAGGATCTCAAATCATTAAATTTGAAGGTATGGAGATTGAACGCTTAATACTTAGTCATAGAGGTTTCTCTTGATTCAGTGATTAATACTATGTTACAGGCTCGTAAATCTGTGTCTAGAAAGATCAATTACCGAGTTTGGAAGACTTACATTTCTTGGTGTTCTTCACATAAATTCTCTTGGCATTCTTTTAGAATTCCTAGAATCTTACAGTTTCTTCAGGATGGTTTGGAAAAAGGTTTGTCTGCAAGGTCCTTGAAAGGACAAATATCTGCTCTTTCTGTACTTTTTCACAGAAAGATTGCTAATCATCCTGATATTCATTGTTTTGTACAGGCTTTGGTTCATATTAAGCCTGTCATTAAGTCAATTTCTCCTCCTTGGAGTCTTAATTTGGTTCTGAGGGCTTTACAGGCTCCTCCGTTTGAACCTATGCATTCTCTGGATATTAAATTACTTTCTTGGAAAGTTTTATTCCTTTTGGCCATCTCTTCTGCTAGAAGAGTTTCTGAATTATCTGCTCTTTCTTGTGAATCTCCTTTTCTGATTTTTCATCAGGATAAGGCGGTGTTGCGGACTTCATTTAATGTTTTACCTAAAGTTGTGAATTCTAACAACATTAGTAGAGAAATTGTTGTCCCTTCTTTGTGTCCTAATCCTAAGAATTCTCTGGAGAGATCTTTACATGCTTTGAAATATTATGTTGAAGCTACTAAAGATTTCAGGAAGACTTCTAGTCTATTTGTTGTCTTTTCTGGTTCTAGGAAGGGTCAGAAAGCTTCTGCCATTTCTTTGGCATCTTGGTTAAAGTCTTTGATTCATCATGCTTATGTGGAGTCTGGTAAATCCCCGCCTCAAAGGATTACGGCTCATTCTACTAGGTCAGTTTCTACTTCCTGGGCTTTTAAGAATGAAGCTTCTGTTGAAGCTTTATTTTTTGTATAAAGCACAATTATTCCAATTCCTTGTTTGATGCTTTCGCTCCTTTCTTATCACCCCACTTCTTGGCTATTCGTTAAACTGAATTGTGGGTGTATTTATAGGCATTTTGCGGTTTGGGAAACTTTGCCCCTCCTGGTAGGAATGTATATCCCATACGTCACTAGCTCATGGACTCTTGCCAATATGAAAGAAATTAATTTATCAGGTAAGTTCTTACATAAATTGTTTTTTTTTCCAGAGTTTTAACAGCTTTTACTGTTTTTTTTTTAAATTTATTTTTTAAATAGATTTCATATTTATGATCAATTAGTAGAAATAAATAAATTCAATATAGCAAGACAATAGAAAATACACATATACAAGATGGGATTTAAAGTGATATATATCAATAATAAGTTCATATATTTACACATCTAAACATATAGTATTTTTAAAAAATATCAAACCATTTCATATTAAAACAGTGGCTGTTTGCCATTAAAAAGAGAACTACAACCAACTACATCGTTCTGTCCAGCAGCGTCACAAGATACAAAAATAGCGCCACTTCCATTCAGTGGTTAAGTTCATTTGTTAATAAAACTAAAGACTTAAAAGGACACGAAACCCAATATTTTACTTCATGATTCAGATACAGCAGGATTTTAAATATCTTTACAGTGTATTTCTATGATTTAATTAGGCTTGTTCTCTTTATATTCTTTGTTGAAAGTCATACCTATGTAGGATCAGAATCTGCTGATTGGTGGATGCACATATATGCCTCTTGTCAATGGCTTTTAGCTAGATCCCAGTAGTGCATTGCTGCTCTTTCTACGAAGGAAACCAAAATAATGAAGCAAACGATGAATTGTAAGCTCTATGTGAATCGTGAAAGACAAATTTGGGTTTTTATATCCCTTAAAGTTAATCTGTCGCGTCTGGTAAGAGAACTTAAGCAGCAAGTGCAATCTCTTGTTGTTTCATGAATAAATTATATCATAATCTATAAAAATGAGTATGATAAAAAGTCGGCGTTAGTGCGAGCCGTCAGCCATACCCCATTACAAATTATTATGTTTACCACCTGGGCGCTAGCTCTTGTCTAATACATTGCACAGGATCTGCTCTAGTTCTGAGCGTTTTGTATTAATTTGTTTTTTCCTAGCAGCATTATTTTTTTAATTCTTTTTCCTTCCTAAGTAGCGGTTAATATGCTTGATCCGTCTACAGGTCAAAATCCTGCAGGCAGCCCCAACTGGGGCCAATTTTGACTTTCGCTTTCAGAGTAACAGATAATTTGACGGCGGTTTCCATTTCGTTCTTTATAATCTGCGCCACCTGAATTGCATTAAAGCTCATCATGCAGCTGCAGGATGAAATAGGCCCCTTGGTTCAGAGGTGAGGGATTCCCATGTCTACCTGTCCTTCCTTTCAGGGAGGTCTGTACAAGATGGCCATGGGATTTCGGAATGGGTGGGAAGGTCTTTTCAAGATGCTTCTGAATGTTCACTGTTGCTGTTTTAACAATATCAGCTGCAGATCCCTGCACAGTAGTGTTAACAGCTTGACGCTCAGCGTGTGCCTTAGCGTGAGGATTGGAGTCCTTGATGGAAGGAAGATACCTACGTCTGCCCAAGATAGTTTGTACAAAGCCATCACGAGAGCAGTTCGTCACGGTCTCCTTTAAAAACCTGTGAATATTTATTTAGATAGTTTACCTTGTGTCTCCTATGGAAGCCTGTTCCTAAATAAACTTTGTGTATCCACTGCAATACTCAGCGCTTCTTTTTCCTCGTTTAATATTTATTTTATGATTCAGATAAAGCAAACATTTTAAAACAACTTTCTATTTGACTTTTAGTTTCAAGTCTGCTTCATTCTATTCGTATCTTTTATTTAACGAGCAGCAATGCGCTATGGCGAACTAGCTGAAAACACTGGATAAGCCAATGAAATGATGATGTAAAAATGTGCAGACACCTATCAGCAGCTAGCTCCCAGCTCCTGATCCTACCTAAGTATACTTTTCAACAAAAGAACCAAGAGAATTAAGCAAATTAGAGAATAGAAGTAAATTGGAAAGTCTTTTAAAACTGTATCTGAATCATGAAAGAAAAGATGTAGGTTTCATGTCCCTTTAAAGTGATGGTAAACTTTCCCCTTTTATAAAAACAGGTCCGGAATGTTAGTGATATTTTAGAGTTTAGAGTTTAATTCATCAGATGTAATGAAGATGCGCTATAACTTTTTAATATAGATATAAAATTAAACTCCATCTAAAATATCACTAACATTCCGGATCTGTTTTTAAAAAAGGGAGGTAGAGTATAAAATTAAAATAAAAAAAAACAACTTTCCAATTTACTTCTACTATCAAATTTACTTTGTTTGGCATCCTAGTTTCAAATGGATACCAAGGAAGATGTAGAAGCGTTAATGTGACTGGAGCAATACATATCATCAGTTTTATAACTGTTACACATTTGCGCAAACGCTAGGTTGTAGCAGTGTTTTCTGTCATCTGCTGCTCAAGAAATGTACACGCCACCTACCAGGCATCTCTTCAACAAAGAATACCATGAGAACAAAATAGATTTAACAATATAGGTACATAGAAAGTGTTTCTTAAATTGTATGCTTTGCCTGAATCATAAAATAAAAAAAATTGGTTTCATGTCACTTTAAATAATTGTTTCAACTCCTGTGACATCATATTTTTTCATCATCGTTAGCTTTTCTATAATACAAATGTAAGAGCCATAAAATGTCATAACCATATGTTTTTTCTTAGAGTATAGTCAATCTCTCCTTTTTATTTATTTGCTAATTTAAAATTTTTTGTTACCCTCAGCAAAAGAAGAATGGCAATCTCATAGTTTCTCAAAATGTCCTACGTTCTCTTAATCCATTGGTTTACAGAAATGTTGAATATGAGGTTTGGCTGAAATCAAAGAAAGGTGAGATAAAGCAAATTACTTTATTCATGGGCAATTCAAATCTTTTAAGGTAGTCTGTCCTTCAGCAAACATTGGTTACTACTTTAGCAACTTTGTTTTCCCTTTATTCCTAACAGTTGTTTTCTTCTTAAATGGAAAGAGTCCACCGCTTCATTCATTACTTTTGGGAATTAAGAGCCTGGCCACCAGGAGGAGGCAGACACCCCAGCCAAAGGCTTAAATACTCCTCCCACTCCCCTCATCCCCCAGTCATTCTTTGCCTTTCGTTCCAGGAGGTTGGCAGAGACGTGTCAGAATTTTTTATTTTTGGTTTTTGTCACTTATGGAGGGTAGTACTCTTCGGCATGGGACAGGAGTTTTAAGTAGTCCTGTTAGTCTCTCAGTGAGGGCATGGATGAAAGTTAGTCCGGAGATGCAGGAAGTTTCTTTCTGCGAAACCATCCCGACTCATATTAACAGCTCCTTGAGCAATCGGCGTTGTCGCTGCCTGCTTTCTTCTCTCAAGTCCATGGTGGAGACGATGCTACTATCAGTCACACTTGAGGGGCCATGTTCCTGTTCCATGGCATTGATTCCGGTAAGATCGTTTCATTTACTTTATCGATGTACTGTAACGTGAATGTTTCCCGTGAGGCTACACTCCTTGCGGGTTTAACTTATAACGTAAGGGTCTCAGTGAGTCTCTGTTAGTATCTTGGAATCGAGGGTTAATACCTCCTGAGGGGGGTTATTGGACAGGGGGGTTTATAATCATGTTTGTTGTGTGATTCAACCTGCTTATGTGTGAGGTTTATGGGCTCCTGGTTTGGAACTTTTGAGACCTTTGGTAGTGATGCAGCCTTTTGGCTGAGCGTGCTTTTTGGTTTACCCCGTGTCCGGGGATGGTTACGCTCTGTTCCAATTTCCGCATTCCCGACCGTGTGGCGACTGAGATATACTAGTCCGCGGATGTCTGGTCATAGGAGGTGGTGAGTGCCCCCCAGCCATTGGTGGTGTCAGGTGCCGTTTTTGTTTTTTACTGTTTGTAGTTTATATTGCTATATCTTCTTTGCCATGGGGGATTCTGATGCTGAGACTGTGCTCATTTCAGATTCAGTTACTGAGGATTCTGATTCCGACATGATTATAATATCCGATTCAGATTCTGTGTCCGGTGACGAATCCGGTTTAGCCTCGTTGACTCCTGTCAACCATTTTTGTTCCATATACCATAGGAGAGCACCTGGTTCCTCAGGCTCGGGGAATCGGGGATCTGCTGAGCCATCCGCCTCTGGGGGTCTTGTCTCCCAGGGAGCGAGTTCCCTACCGAATATTCCTCCTACACATGCGGGTAACCCAGTTTATGGTTTCTCCACGCGGGATAGTGTTTTCCCCCCGGAGCTTGCAGCACATTTTCGCTTTCAGATAATGTTAGCGATTGCTCGTCTGCAGAGTCCAGACGTCTCTCTGAGAATGTGCTCATGCCCTATTGTCCCGAGTATTCCGCCTTGGGGTTGTCCTCCGCAGTATCCTGAGGGTTCTGTTCAGGAGTGTTGTGCCTTTCGTTATAGGCTTGCGTGCCTTCGCGTATTGCTCAGACATCTGTTTGAGTCGCTGAATGACCCTATAGTTCACAGATACAGGAATTTTCAGTCTGATAGTCCGAATTGTACGACTCATTAGACCTATGGGGATGAGGTAATCTCCTATTGTCTTTATTTTGAGTTCTTTCCCAGTTTTTGTGAGATGGGACTCTGTTTGGCGGGTCCTACGGGTAGGCCCCTGTCTTTTTTTGGGGCATTACCTTTGGGTTGCCTTGATTTTTATTTGTATCCGATGAGATGTCTTATTTTTTTTGTTATGTTTTCCTTCAGGAACTTTCTGGGATCGATACTCAATACTTCTTCGGAAGTTGTTTTGGACATGTTAGTCCTGTAAAGTTAAAAATGCCTGTTTCTTTCATGTAATTGGCAAGATTCCATGAGCTAGTGACGTATGGGATATACAATCCTACCAGGAGGGGCAAAGTTTCCCAAACCTCAAAATGCCTATAAATACACCCCTCACCACACCCACAATTCAGTTTTACAAACTTTGCCTCCTATGGAGGTGGTGAAGTAAGTTTGTGCTAGATTTCTACGTTGATATGCGCTTCTCAGCATGTTGAAGCCCGGTTCCTCTCAGAGTACAGTGAATGTCAGAGGGATGTCTCACCTATTGAATACAATGGTCTTCCTAAGGGGGATCTATTTCATAGGTTCTCTGTTATCGGTCGTAGAGATTCATCTCCTACCTCCCTTTTCAGATTGACTATATACTCTTATATGCCATTACCTCTACTGATTCTCGTTTCAGTACTGGTTTGGCTATCTGCTATATGTGGATGGGTGTCTTTTGGTAAGTATGTTTCATTTACTTAAGACACACTCAGCTATGGTTTGGTGCTTTATATATAAAGTTCTAAATATATGTTTGTACTTATATTTCTCCAACATAGGTGTGTCCGGTCCACGGCGTCATCCTTACTTGTGGGATATTCTCTTCCCCAACAGGAAATGGCAAAGAGCCCAGCAAAGCTGGTCACATGATCCCTCCTAGGCTCCGCCTACCCCAGTCATTCTCTTTGCCGTTGTACAGGCAACATCTCCACGGAGATGGCTTAGAGTTTTTTAGTGTTTAACTGTAGTTTTTTATTATTCAATCAAGAGTTTGTTATTTTGAAATAGTGCTGGTATGTACTATTTACTCAGAAACAGAAAAGAGATGAAGATTTCTGTTTGTATGAGGAAAATGATTTTAGCAACCGTAACTAAAATCCATGGCTGTTCCACACAGGACTGTTGAGAGCAATTAACTTCAGTTGGGGGAACAGTGTGCAGTCTCTTGCTGCTTGAGGTATGACACATTCTAACAAGACGATGTAATGCTGGAAGCTGTCATTTTCCCTATGGGATCCGGTAAGCCATATTTTTTACGATCGTAAATAAGGGCTTTACAAGGGCTTATTTAGACTGTAGACTTTTCTGGGCTAAATCGATTCATTATTAGCACATATTTAGCCTTGAGGAATCATTTTATCTGGGTATTTTGATATAATAATATCGGCAGGCACTGTATTAGACACCTTATTTCTTAGGGGCTTTCCCAAAGCATAAGCAGAGTCTCATTTTCGTGCCGGTGTGGCGCACTTGTTTTTGAGAGGCATGGCATGCAGTCGCATGTGAGAGGAGCTCTGATACTTAGAAAAGACTTTCTGAAGGCGTCATTTGGTATCGTATTCCCCTTTGGGCTTGGTTGGGTCTCAGCAAAGCAGATACCAGGGACTGTAAAGGGGTTAAAGCTTATAACGGCTCCGGTTCCGTTATTTTAAGGGTTAAAGCTTCCAAATTTGGTGTGCAATATTTTTAAGGCTTTAAGACACTGTGGTGAAAATTTTGTGATTTTTGAACAATTCCTTCATGTTTTTTCGCAATTGCAGTAACAAAGTGTGTTCAGTTTAAAATTTAAAGTTGTTTCTAACAAAAACATTAACCAGGAGATTATCGTACCTTCTCTGTGTCCGAAACCAGTTTCAAAGAAGGAACGCTTGTTGCACAATTTGGATGTTGTTCGCGCTCTAAAATTCTATTTAGATGCTACAAAGGATTTTAGACAAACATCTTCCTTGTTTGTTGTTTATTCAGGTAAAAGGAGAGGTCAAAAAGCAACTTCTACCTCTCTCTCTTTTTGGATTAAAAGCATCATCAGATTGGCTTACGAGACTGCCGGACGGCAGCCTCCCGAAAGAATCACAGCTCATTCCACTAGGGCTGTGGCTTCCACATGGGCCTTCAAGAACGAGGCTTCTGTTGATCAGATATGTAGGGCAGCGACTTGGTCTTCACTGCACACTTTTACCAAATTTTACAAGTTTGATACTTTTGCTTCTTCTGAGGCTATTTTTGGGAGAAAGGTTTTGCAAGCCGTGGTGCCTTCCATTTAGGTGACCTGATTTGCTCCCTCCCTTCATCCGTGTCCTAAAGCTTTGGTATTGGTTCCCACAAGTAAGGATGACGCCGTGGACCGGACACACCTATGTTGGAGAAAACAGAATTTATGTTTACCTGATAAATTTCTTTCTCCAACGGTGTGTCCGGTCCACGGCCCGCCCTGGTTTTTTAATCAGGTCTGATAATTTATTTTCTTTAACTACAGTCACCACGGTACCATATGGTTTCTCCTATGCTATTATTCCTCCTTAACGTCGGTCGAATGACTGGGGTAGGCGGAGCCTAGGAGGGATCATGTGACCAGCTTTGCTGGGCTCTTTGCCATTTCCTGTTGGGGAAGAGAATATCCCACAAGTAAGGATGACGCCGTGGACCGGACACACCGTTGGAGAAAGAAATTTATCAGGTAAACATAAATTCTGTTTTTCCATGATTCAGGTTTATCAGTATATTTCCTTTTTGCAGACTGTCAGTTTCATATCTGGGAAATGGTTTAAAAAAAAAAAAATTCTTACCTGAGGTTTTCAAATGGACTCTCTCTTAACTTGTGGTAACTGTTCCTCCAGCTGTGGTTTGTAATAGTTGTCATGATAAACTTTTACATGCAGAGAATGTTTCCATCAGTAGTAGTTCATTACATGTTGCTGGTCCATCAACATCTAATGTTCAGGATATTCCTGTCAATTTAAGAGAATTTATTTCTGATTCCATTCAGAAAGTTTTGTCTGCCATTCTGCCTACTAATAAACGTAAAAGAATGAGATGCAAGATAAATTGATGCCCTACCCCCTTAAATGGTATCTATATTTACAAATCATATCTGCCCTACATAAATTTTTCCCAAACATTTGTAGACAACCAAGCACCACACTGGAAAGGCTATGTAGCAACACGACACAACCTAGGCAATCTATTTCACAACTATACCTAGCAATACAGACTTCAGGAGAGAGCACTAAATCACCTACTATGCTTAGATGGGAGGCGGGCACAAACACGACAATGGAGACTGCAGAGTGGCAGGATTTATTTCATTCCTCTTGCAAAGGACTAATTAGTGCTGATTTGCGAGAAAATAGCCTTAAGGTCATCTTTCGATGGTATTTGACACCAATTAGAACATCGCACTACACAGAGAGTAGGAATAGTAACTGTTATAGGGGATGTAACTCAATCGGAACCTACTTACACATGTGGTGGGAATGCCCCAAGGTAGCCCATATCTGGACCAAACTCTCAGCTTATCTTAGCTCTCTCTTAGAAGAGCAAATATTGTTAACTATATCTCAGGGATTATTAAATGCTCCTCTACCAAATTTCAATAAACATATTAATACCCTCATTAGAATCCTTTGCACGGTCACAAGGGTTAGTATTGCTAGATACTGGAAGGAGAGTGTACCGACGTGGAATGAAATACTAGAAAGACTCAAAATGACATACTCCTTACATGAAACGGCAGCAATGTTGCTGGGCACGGTTGATACATTTCACAAAATCTGGTTTTACTGGATAACGCATCAGATTTAACCAATTCAGCTTAATACCACTATTGTAAATAAGAGTGCAGTTTTCATAGAAAATGGGAATGGATGCCGGAGGCATGTCAGTCTAGGCAAGGAATGCCTTGGGTTGCAAGAGTAGAGCAAGTAACGACGATTCCCCTTCTTCAGTGACGAAGGGAGAAACACTAGAAAAATTAGTCATATGAGATTATATTGATATCTGATTTATAGATCCTAAGGGACCAAATGTTAGGTTTGTTTGTTCAGTTATTGTTAGTTTGATTAATTTTTTTTTTTTTTAGTAATAAGAAATTGAGTTGTATACGGACTGTCTTTCATGGGAAACATATCAGGCATGGGATGCGAGTTTGAGAACCTATTGTATACAAAGGGTGCCAATGACAGAAATGTAAACTTTAAAATGATGTGTGCTGGACTCTGTATGTCACTGCCTGATGAGATGATTCTGTAAACTACTGTATAAGACATGTGTTATGTTGGAAGATGTTATCTCAATAAAAACTATTTTAACATAAACGTAAAAGGTCTTTTAAAACTTCTCATAGAGTTGATGAATTTTCTAATGACCGACAACATACTGATTTATCTATCTCTAATGAGGATCTGTCTTGATTCAGAGGATTCTGCCTCAGATATTGACACTGACAAATCCTTTTATTTATTTAAAATGGAGTATATTCGTTCTTTATTAAAAGAAGTGTTGATTGCATGAGATATGGAGGAGACTAGTCCTCTTGATACTAAAACTAGTAAACCTTTAAATTAGGTTTATAAACCTCATGTAGTTATTCCAGAGGTTTTTTCAGTTCCTGATGCTATTTCAGATATGATTTCTAAGGAATGAAATAGACTGGGTACTTCTTTTACTCCTTCTTCAAGGTTTAAAAAATTGTATCCTTTGCCTATTGATAGATTGGAGTTTTGGGAAAAGATCCCCAAAGTTGATGGGGGCCATCTCTACTCTTTCTAAGCGTACTACTATTTCTACGGAAGATAGTACTTCTTTTAAGAATCCTTTAGATAGGAAGCTTGAGTCTTATCTAAGGAAAACTTATTTATGTTCAGGCCATCTTCTTAGGCCTGCTATTTCTTTGGCTGATGTTGCAGCTGCTTCAACTTTTTGGTTGGAAACTTTAGTGCAACAAGTATCAGATCATAATGTGTATAGCATTGTTAAATTAATTCAACATGCTAATAATTTCATTTGTGATGCCATTTTTGATATCATCAGAATTGATGTTAGATATATGTGTCTAGCTATTTTAGCTAGAAGAGCTTTATGGCTTAAATCTTGGAATGCTGATATGACTTCTAAATCGACATTGCTATCTCTTTCTTTCCAAGGTAATAAATTATTTGGTTCTCAGTTGGATTCTATAATTTCAACTGTCACTGGGGGGAGGGGAGCTTTTTTGCCTCAGGATAAAAAAAATCTAAGGGTATATTTAAAGCTTCTAACCGTTTTTGTTCCTTTCGACAAAATAAGGAACAGAAACCTAGTCCTTCCCCTAAGGAATCTGTCTCCAATTGGAAGCCTTC
The DNA here is from genome assembly GCF_027579735.1 of Bombina bombina. Lineage (NCBI taxonomy): Eukaryota > Metazoa > Chordata > Amphibia > Anura > Bombinatoridae > Bombina > Bombina bombina. The sequence goes on along the minus strand of NC_069500.1, from coordinate 1,081,453,355 downwards.
CTCAATCTGGAATAAATTCAAGCCATTTAAGAGATCTAAACCAGCCCCCAAGTCTGCATGAAGGTGCGGCCCTCATTCCAGCTCAGCTGTTAGGAGTCAGATTAAAATTTTTCAACGATGTTTGTATAAATTCAGTCCAAAATCATTGGATTCAGAACATTGTCTCTCAGGGGTACAGAATAGGTTTCAGAGTAAGACCGCCTGTGAGAAGTTTCTTTCTCTCACGCATTCCAGTGAACCCAGAGAAAGCGCAGGCTTTCCTGAAGTGTGTTTCAGACCTGGAGTTATCTGGGGTAATCGTGCCAGTTCCTTTTCAGGAACAGGGTCTGGGGTTTTATTCAAATCTGTTCATTGTCCCAAAGAAAGAAAATTCATTCAGACCAGTTCTGGATGTAAGTCTTGAATCGTTATGTAAGAGTACCAACATTCAAGATGGTGACTATAAGGACTATTCTACCTTTTGTTCAGCAAGGGCATTATATGTCCACAATAGACTTACAGGATGCATATCTTCATATTCCGATTCATCCAGATCACTATCAGTTCCTGAGATTCTCTTTTCTAGACAAGCATTACCAATTTGTTGCTCTTGCTTTTGGCCAAGCGACCGCTCCAATGATCTTTTCAAAAGTTCTCGGTGCCCTACTCTCTGTAATCAGAGAGCAGGGTATTGCAGTGTTTCCTTATTTGGACGATATCTTGGTACTTGCTCAGTCTTTACGTTCTGCAGAATCTCACACAAATCAACTAGTGTTGTTTCTTCAAAGACATGGTTGGAGGATCAATTTAGCAAAAAGTTCTTTGAGTCCTCAGACAAGGGTAACCTTTTTAGGTTTCCAAATAGATTCAGTATCCATGAGTTTGTCTCTAACAGACGAGACATCTGAAATTAGTTGCAGCCTGTTGGAACCTTGAGTCTCAATCATTCCTTTCAGTAGCTATGTGCATGGAGGTTTTAAGTCTCATGACTGCAGCATTGGACGCGATCCCCTTTGCTCGTTTTCACATGAGACCTCTTCAGCTTTGTATGCTGAACCACTGGTGCAGGGATTATACAAGGATATCACAATTAATATCCTTAGATCCCAATGTTCGACTATCTCTGACTTGGTGGTTAGATCACCATCGTATAGTTCAAGGGGCCTCTTTTGTTCGTCCAACCTGGACTGTGATCACAACAGATGCAAGTCTTTCAGGTTGGGGAGCTGTCTGGGGATCTCTGACAGCACAAGGGGTTTGGAAATCTCAAGAGGCGAGATTACCAATCGATATTTTGGAACTCCGTGCGATTCTCAGAGCTCTTCAGTTTTTGCCTCTATTGAAGAGAGAGCTGTTTATTTGTTTTCAGACAGACAATGTCACAACTGTGGCTTATGTCAATCATCAGAGTGGGACTCAGTCCTCAGGCTATGAAAGAAGTATCCCGGATGCTTGTTTGGGTAGAATCCTTCTTTCTAATTTCTGCGGTCCATATCCCAGGTATAATCAATTTGGAAGCGGATTATCGTCAAGCTTTACATCCGGGAGAGTGGTCACTTCACCCAGATGTGTTTTTTCAAATTGTTCAGATGTGGGGGCTTCCAGAAATAGATCTGATGGCATCTCATCTAAACAAGAAACTTCCCAGGTACCTGTCCAGGTCCAGGGATCCTCAGGCGGAAGCAGTGGATGCCTTGACACTTCCTTGGAGTTATCAACCTGCCTATATTTCTCCAACATAGGTGTGTCCGGTCCACGGCGTCATCCTTACTTGTGGGATATTCTCCTCCCCAACAGGAAATGGCAAAGAGCCCAGCAAAGCTGGTCACATGATCCCTCCTAGGCTCCGCCTACCCCAGTCATTCTCTTTGCCGTTGTACAGGCAACATCTCCACGGAGATGGCTTAGAGTTTTTTAGTGTTTAACTGTAGTTTTTATTATTCAATCAAGAGTTTGTTATTTTAAAATAGTGCTGGTATGTACTATTTACTCTGAAACCGAAAAGAGATGAAGATTTCTGTTTGTAAGAGGAAAATGATTTTAGCAACCGTTACTAAAATCGATGGCTGTTCCACACAGGACTGTTGAGAGGAATTAACTTCAGTTGAGGGAACAGTGAGCAGAATTTTACTGCTTGAGGTATGACACATTCTAACAAGACGATGTAATGCTGGAAGCTGTCATTTTCCCTATGGGATCCGGTAAGCCATTTTTATTACAGACAATAAATAAGGGCTTCACAAGGGCTTTTTAAGACTGTAGACATTTTCTGGACTAAATCGATTCATATATAAACATATTTAGCCTTGAGGAATCATTTTAATCTGGGTATTTTGTAAAATAATATCGGCAGGCACTGTTTTGGACACCTTATTCTCTAGGGGCTTTCCCTAATCATAGGCAGAGTCTCATTTTCGCGCCGGTATTGCGCACTTGTTTTTGAGAAGCATGACATGCAGTCGCATGTGTGAGGAGCTCTGATACATAGAAAAGACTTTCTGAAGGCGTCATTTGGTATCGTATTCCCCTTTGGGCTTGGTTGGGTCTCAGCAAAGCAGATACCAGGGACTGTAAAGGGGTTAAAGATAAAAACGGCTCCGGTTCCGTTATTTTAAGGGTTAAAGCTTCCAAATTTGGTGTGCAATACTTTTAAGGCTTTAAGACACTGTGGTGAAATTTTGGTGAATTTTGAACAATTCCTTCATACTTTTTCGCAATTGCAGTAATAAAGTGTGTTCAGTTTAAAATTTAAAGTGACAGTAACGGTTTTATTTTAAAACGTTTTTTGTACTTTGTTATCAAGTTTATGCCTGTTTAACATGTCTGAACTACCAGATAGACTGTGTTCTGAATGTGGGGAAGCCAAGGTTCCTTCTCATTTAAATAGATGTGATTTATGTGACACAAAATTTAGAGAAAATGATGCCCAAGATGATTCCTCAAGTGAGGGGAGTAAGCATGGTACTGCATCATCCCCTCCTTCGTCTACACCAGTCTTGCCCACTCAGGAGGCCCCTAGTACATCTAGCGCGCCAATACTCCTTACTATGCAACAATTAACGGCTGTAATGGATAATTCTATCAAAAACATTTTAGCCAAAATGCCCACTTATCAGCGTAAGCGCGACTGCTCTGTTTTAGATAATACTGAAGAGCATGAGGACGCTGATGATATTGTTTCTGAAGGGCCCCTACACCAGTCTGAGGGGGCCAGGGAGGTTTTGTCTAAGGGAGAAATTTCAGATTCAGGGAAAATTTCTCAACAAGCTGAACCTGATGTGATTACATTTAAATTTAAGTTGGAACATCTCCGCGCTCTGCTTAAGGAGGTGTTATCCACTCTGGATGATTGTGAGAATTTGATCATCCCAGAGAAACTATGTAAAATGGACAAGTTCCTAGAGGTCCCGGGGCCCCCAGAAGCTTTTCCTATACCCAAGCGGGTGGCGGACATTGTAAATAAAGAATGGGAAAGGCCCGGTATACCTTTCGTCCCTCCCCCCATATTTAAAAAATTGTTTCCTATGGTCGACCCCAGAAAGGACTTATGGCAGACAGTCCCCAAGGTCGAGGGGGCGGTTTCTACTTTAAACAAACGCACCACTATACCCATAGAAGATAGTTGTGCTTTCAAAGATCCTATGGATAAAAAATTAGAAGGTTTGCTTAAAAAGATGTTTGTTCAGCAAGGTTACCTTCTACAACCAATTTCATGCATTGTCCCTGTCACTACAGCCGCGTGTTTCTGGTTCGATGAGCTAGAAAAGGCGATCACTAGTGATTCTCCTCCTTATGAGGAGATTATGGACAGAATCCGTGCTCTCAAATTGGCTAATTCTTTCACCCTAGACGCCACTTTGCAATTGGCTAGGTTAGCGGCGAAAAATTCTGGGTTTGCTATTGTGGCGCGCAGAGCGCTTTGGTTGAAATCTTGGTCAGCGGATGCGTCTTCCAAGAACAAATTGCTTAACATTCCTTTCAAGGGGAAAACGCTGTTTGGCCCTGACTTGAAAGAGATTATCTCTGATATCACTGGGGGTAAGGGCCACGCCCTTCCTCAGGATAGGTCTTTCAAGGCCAAAAATAAACCTAATTTTCGTCCCTTTCGTAGAAACGGACCAGCCCCAAGTGCTACGTCCTCTAAGCAAGAGGGTAATACTTCTCAAGCCAAGCCAGCCTGGAGACCAATGCAAGGCTGGAACAAGGGAAAGCAGGCCAAGAAACCTGCCACTGCTACCAAGACAGCATGAAATGTTGGCCCCCGATCCGGGACCGGATCTGGTGGGGGGCAGACTCTCTCTCTTCGCTCAGGCTTGGGCAAGAGATGTTCTGGATCCTTGGGCACTAGAAATAGTCTCCCAAGGTTATCTTCTGGAATTCAAGGGGCTTCCCCCAAGGGGGAGGTTCCACAGGTCTCAATTGTCTTCAGACCACATGAAAAAACAGGCATTCTTACATTGTGTAGAAGACCTGTTAAAAATGGGAGTGATTCATCCTGTTCCATTAGGGGAACAAGGGATGGGGTTCTACTCCAATCTGTTCGTAGTTCCCAAAAAAGAGGGAACGTTCAGACCAATCTTAGATCTCAAGATCCTAAACAAGTTTCTCAAGGTTCCATCGTTCAAAATGGAAACCATTCGAACAATTCTTCCTTCCATCCAGGAAGGTCAGTTCATGACCATGGTGGATTTAAAGGATGCGTATCTACATATTCCTATCCACAAGGAACATCATCGGTTCCTAAGGTTCGCATTCCTGGACAAGCATTACCAGTTCGTGGCACTTCCTTTCGGATTAGCCACTGCTCCAAGGATTTTCACAAAGGTACTAGGGTCCCTTCTAGCGGTGCTAAGACCAAGGGGCATTGCAGTAGTACCTTACTTGGACGACATTCTGATTCAAGCGTCGTCCCTTCCTCAAGCAAAGGCTCACACGGACATAGTCCTGGCCTTTCTCAGATCTCACGGATGGAAAGTGAACGTAGAAAAGAGTTCTCTATCTCCGTCAACAAGGGTTCCCTTCTTGGGAACAATAATAGACTCCTTAGAAATGAAGATTTTTCTGACAGAGGCCAGAAAAACAAAACTTCTAAACTCTTGTCAAATACTTCATTCCGTTCCTCTTCCTTCCATAGCGCAGTGCATGGAAGTAATAGGTTTGATGGTAGCGGCAATGGACATAGTTCCTTTTGCGCGCATTCATCTAAGACCATTACAACTGTGCATGCTCAGTCAGTGGAATGGGGACTATACAGACTTGTCTCCGACGATACAAGTAAATCAGAGGACCAGAGATTCACTCCGTTGGTGGCTGTCCCTGGACAACCTGTCACAAGGGATGAACTTCCGCAGGCCAGAGTGGGTCATTGTCACGACCGACGCCAGTCTGATGGGCTGGGGCGCGGTCTGGGGACCCCTGAAAGCTCAGGGTCTTTGGTCTTGGGAAGAATCTCTTCTACCGATAAATATTCTGGAACTGAGAGCGATACTCAATGCTCTCAAGGCTTGGCCTCAGCTAGCAAAGGCCAAGTTCATACGGTTTCAATCAGACAACATGACGACTGTTGCGTACATCAACCATCAGGGGGGAACAAGGAGTTCCCTGGCGATGGAAGAAGTTACCAAAATCATTCAATGGGCGGAGACTCACTCCTGCCACCTGTCTGCAATCCACATCCCAGGAGTGGAAAATTGGGAAGCGGATTTTCTGAGTCGTCAGACATTACATCCGGGGGAGTGGGAACTCCATCCGGAAATCTTTGCCCAAATTACTCAACTGTGGGGCATTCCAGACATGGATCTGATGGCCTCTCGTCAGAACTTCAAGGTTCCTTGCTACCCCAGCCATTGAGGGTGTAAGGTGCCGTTAAGTGTTTGACCATATTTGCAATCCCCAAGTTATGGAGGATTCAGATTTTTTTTTTTAGAGACAGATTTCTCCAATTTGGAGGATACGTCTTGCGAAGGGTATGAAATGGTCCAGGTTATCCATGCCCATCAGTTATGTTCCGATTGCCGTTCTAGAGGACTCTCTTCCCCTGAATCGGGGAGTTTAGAGTGTGTTGAGCCATCCGCCCCCGAGGATTCCATGTCCTGTGAGGCGCGTGCCCCCCAGAACCTTCTTTTGCTACGCAAGCAGGTGTCCATATGGCTGTTACTCCATCTCCGGAAGGCGGCTTGTTACCTCCAGAGGTTACAGCACGGTTCCGCATGGCCATATCTATGGTGCTGGTACATTTATATCTCCCAGGAGAAGTATTTTTAAGGTACTGTCCGTGTTCTGTCAACCATGGCCCGTAGAGCGTGAGATCTACCTGATTCAGTTTGGCCTTCTGGGGAAGCGATGGCTTCTTAGCCTTCAGGGGCCCCACCCTCGGGGCCGGGGTCGTCCATCAATCTGGCAGGGGATCATATTACTTTCCGTTATAGACTGGCACGTCTTAGTGTCCTACTAAGACATGTTTTGGCTGTGCTGGAGGATTCCAGTCCTAGCAGGCCGAGGGATCCTCGTTCTTCTGTGCAGGATGGCAAACTGGGTTAGACGTATGGGGATGAAACCAATCTCCTTGACATCCCCGTTTTTCTTTCCTTTAAGTATCTGTTCCAGTTCTGAGCTTGGGAGAATGGGGCCTCTGATCGGCTGGTCCTGTTGGTGTGCCCATTCTCCTTGTGCGGTTTTGTGAACGTTTCTTCTCTGGAACTGATACTTGCGATTTTGTGGTCGAGTGGGCACTTCCTCTGAAGTTGCGCAGTACTATATAAAGACATAGTTATGTTTATAGTTTATCGTCGGGTGCTGGACGTTCACTTTGTCCTAATGTTGAGGGTTCCGGGCTTGGATCCTGCTAAGGCTTTATCATGGGTTCTGGAGGTCCTTTAGATCGGAACCAAAGTTCTCCATTCCCTTATAGTTTGGATGACCTCTGGACGTCCGGGGTACCAGTTTGGATGGTGATTTTAATTTTCGCTCTTGGTATCTTCTGGTTGTCTGTTCTTGTGGCCTAGTCGTAGTACCTCTCGTAGGTTGCTGGGGCTTCTTTTTTCCCATATTGGGTGGTCGGGTCATCTGTGTCTGGAAGTTTGGGCATGTCCTCCTTCCTTTTCCGTATCTCGCTCACTCTCATATATGGGAGCGCAGGGGTTTGGGTTATCCCTGTTTTCCCCCCCGGCATTTTCCTTGGTCAGCTTGTCTGCCAGGAGTTGTGAGGCTCCCATCATTATTCCTGGTGTGGTACAGGGATTTCCGGGAGGCTGATCCTGTAAGGATCTTTGGAGGTTGTCGTCTTCTCAACCTAAGGGCCGGTTTGGAGTCTGTACCTTGTGTTCCCCGTGGCCTTTTGACTATGGGGTGTTTTAGGGGGTTCTGGGTTCAGATCCACCTCCGGGTGCTGGTTGCCATCTTCTTAGGCCTGTTAAGATGTCTTTCGAGGTTCTTTGGTCTGAGTCTATTGCGAGTGTCCAATGTCCAATGATGTTGGGATGTGGGATTCACTACCCAGGGTGCACTCCTCCGTACGAGACAGCTTGTACGGAGGTTAGAACATTCGGACGGTCCCGGTTTCTGAGGATCTGGATTATGACCATGTCTCTTGCCTGAGATTTCGGGGTCCGGATTCTGGAATTGGTCCTGAGCAGTTCAGTTTCAACCCTTAGGTTTTGGAACATTCGCTTGTCCCTTCAGGGGGGTTGGTTTTGTCTCTAATGGGAAATTTGTTAACTGTCGATGTTTAGTTTTACGGTCTCTCAGACGGGTTCTTCCAATTCTCAGGGGCAGCTATTGCACCTTGATGTAGGCTCAGGGTTTTTTGTATCAACTGAGCTGTAATGGTCTACTAGTTTCCTAGGGGTTCTTCCCATCCTTACGTGCACAAGGTCTTGGGCCTGAATTCTGGTTCGAGGACGCTGTAGTTCAATGCCCTATCTTCCTTTTTGTGGGTGGTCCTTCTTTAGGGAAGAGTTGTTCTCCCAGGGGTTTTGTTTTCCTTTTAGTTCCCTCCTTTTTCTTCCTGAGGTCTGGTTCGGAGAAGTTTGTATTCTCTGTTTTCTGTCGTTGCCAGCCTTGTGGGCTGGGTCCGTTACCTCGGAGTGGGGGTCGGGGATCTGTCTGCTCTGTTGAGTTTTGAGTGTGTACTTTCAATTGATTCTGTTCTCCTTCCTTCGGTGGGGGATTCTCCGTGTCCATACCTCCACTGGTGGAATTGCTGCTGGTGTTGGGCGATCTTCTCGGGTCCGGATTCTTTCTGCATGGGAGTTGCCGCTATTTTTCGGCATTTCTCTGTGGGATGGTGTCCCTCAATGGCTTAGGGTCAGCTTTGCAGCCTTGAGACTGGACATAGCGAGTTCTTGTTCAGAGGTGACTCTGTTTTCACTGAGAGCCTTTTTTAGCTGCTAGGACAGTTAGCCTACCTATGTTTGTCTAGTTTAGCGGTTGTGTCAGCTAGACTATGGTACAGTAGGGAGCTTGCAGCTTCCTTGGAGCACCGTAAGCTGTATGGTGCTATGTCATGGATCTGAGGGTGGACCTTTGTTCTTTCTCGTGATCGTGATCGGTTGGGGGTACGTTTCGTGGGAGTCGAGAACCACAGGGCTTGGCTCCTCGGAGGCCTTTGTGTTCAGTGGACTCTAGGGATCTGTGTGATCTCTAGCACGGCTTTGCAGGTTGCTTAACTGATGTGCAGCTACTTCGGCTTTTCCGGTTTTGACCCTCGTCTTCTAGTGATAGTTTTTTTTTCGGGTGTTGGGTAATTTCAGGCTGTGGTGCCTTTCGAAGGGGCCACCTTCTGTACCAGCCCTTTGTTTGCATTCAGTGTCCTCTATAGCTTGGGTATTGTTTTCCCAAAAGTAATGAATGCAGCTGTGGACTCTTCCCGTTTAAGAAGAAAAACTTAAGTTATGCTTACCTGATCATTTTCTTTTCTTTCTGACGGGAAGAGTCCACAGCTTCCCACCCGTGTTTTATCTATGGGGTGGCTGTATTTTTTTGTTTTTCTGGCACCTTTTTCACCCTAATATTTCTTCTACTGTTCCTTGTTCCCTCGGCAGAATGACTGGGGGATGAGGGAAGTGGGGGAGTTATTTAAGCCTTTGGCTGGGATGTCTTTGCCTCCTCCTGGTGGCCAGGTTCTGAATTCCCAAAATTAATGAATGTAGCTGTGGACTCTTCCCGTCGGGAAATATTTTTTTTTATCAGGTAAGCATAATTTAAGTTTTCCTACCCCAGGACAAGAAGAATAGACCTAGAGGTTGTCAAACTTCTAATTTTCATTCTTTTCGTAACTTTAAGGGACAAAAGTCCTCCTCTTCAAAACCAGATCAACCCACATCCAATTGGAAATCCAACCAGCCCTGGAACAAGGCAAAACAAAACAAGACTCTAAATCAGCAGTTTGGATCAGGTGGGCGAAAAGGCTTTCTCTTTTTCGTCAAGCCTGGATACGCAATGTCCTAGACACTTGGGCGGTATAGTATCCCAGGGTTACAGAATGGGATTCAAGTCTTGCCCTCCAAGGGGCAGATTTCTCCTATCAAGACTATCCTCAAACCAAATAAAGAAGGAGGCCTTCTTAAATTGTGTAAAAGACCAATATTCTCTTGTAGTTATTGTTCCTGACCCTCTAACAGAACAGGGTCTAGGATTCTATTCAAATCTATTTGTCGTTCCCAAAAAGGAGGGAACTTTTCGTCCCATTCTAGTCCTCAAGTGACTCAACAAATTCCTCAGGGTTCCGTCCTTCAAGATGGAAACTGTTTGTTCCATTCTTCCTTTGGTACAGGAAGATCAGTTTGACGACCATAGACCTGAAGGATGCATACCTTAATGTTCCCATTCACAGGGAACACCATCAGTATCTTAGGTTTGCCTTTCTGGACAAGCACTTCCTTTGTTGCACTTCCGTTTGGTCTGGGCACGGCTCCCAAAATATTCACAAAAGATTTGGGGGTGTTATTTGCTGTCATCAGATTCCAGGGAACTGAGGCTTCTAGATCTAGATGACATCTTGGTTCAGGCGTCATCTTTTCAACTAGCCCAATCTCATACAGAGATGCTGTTGTCTTTTCTATGTTCCCATGGGTGGAAGGTGAATTTGGAAAAAAGTTCTCTTGTTCCATCTACCAAAGTGTGTTTCCTAGGAACTATAATAGATTCCCTGTCCATGAAGATTTTCCTGATGAGGTCAGAAAAAAACTAAATTTCTCCAACATAGGTGTGTCCGGTCCACGGCGTCATCCTTACTTGTGGGATATTCTCTTCCCCAACAGGAAATGGCAAAGAGCCCAGCAAAGCTGGTCACATGATCCCTCCTAGGCTCCGCCTACCCCAGTCATTCTCTTTGCCGTTGTACAGGCAACATCTCCACGGAGATGGCTTAGAGTTTTTTAGTGTTTAACTGTAGTTTTTTATTATTCAATCAAGAGTTTGTTATTTTGAAATAGTGCTGGTATGTACTATTTACTCAGAAACAGAAAAGAGATGAAGATTTCTGTTTGTATGAGGAAAATGATTTTAGCAACCGTAACTAAAATCCATGGCTGTTCCACACAGGACTGTTGAGAGCAATTAACTTCAGTTGGGGGAACAGTGTGCAGTCTCTTGCTGCTTGAGGTATGACACATTCTAACAAGACGATGTAATGCTGGAAGCTGTCATTTTCCCTATGGGATCCGGTAAGCCATGTTTATTACGATCGTAAATAAGGGCTTCACAAGGGCTTATTTAGACTGTAGACTTTTCTGGGCTAAATCGATTCATTATTAACACATATTTAGCCTTGAGGAATCATTTTATCTGGGTATTTTGATATAATAATATCGGCAGGCACTGTATTTGACACCTTATTTCTTAGGGGCTTTCCCAAAGCATAAGCAGAGTCTCATTTTCGCGCCGGTGTGGCGCACTTGTTTTTGAGAGGCATGGCATGCAGTCGCATGTGAGAGGAGCTCTGATACTTAGAAAAGACTTTCTGAAGGCGTCATTGGTATCGTATTCCCCTTTGGGTTTGGTTGGGTCTCAGCAAAGCAGATACCAGGGACTGTAAAGGGGTTAAAGCTTAAAACGGCTCCGGTTCCGTTATTTTAAGGGTTAAAGCTTCCAAATTTGGTGTGCAATATTTTTAAGGCTTTAAGACACTGTGGTGAAAATTTGGTGAATTTTGAACAATTCCTTCATGTTTTTTCGCAATTGCAGTAATAAAGTGTGTTCAGTTTAAAATTTAAAGTGACAGTAACGGTTTTATTTTAAAACGTTTTTTGTACTTTCTTATCAAGTTTATGCCTGTTTAACATGTCTGAACTACCAGATAGACTGTGTTCTGAATGTGGGGAAGCCAGAATTCCTATTCATTTAAATAAATGTGATTTATGTGATAATGACAATGATGCCCAAGATGATTCCTCAAGTGAGGGGAGTAAGCATGGTACTGCATCATTCCCTCCTTCGTCTACACGAGTCTTGCCCACTCAGGAGGCCCCTAGTACATCTAGCGCGCCAATACTCCTTACTATGCAACAATTAACGGCTGTAATGGATAATTCTGTCAAAAACATTTTAGCCAAAATGAACCCTTGTCAGCGTAAGCGTGGCTGCTCTGTTTTAGTTACTGAAGAGCATGACGACGCTGATATTAATATCTCTGAAGGGCCCCTAACCCAATCTGAGGGGGCCAGGGAGGTTTTGTCTGAGGGAGAAATTACTGATTCAGGGAACATTTCTCATCAGGCTGAATCTGATGTGATTACATTTAAATTTAAGTTGGAACATCTCCGCATTTTACTTAAGGAGGTATTATCCACTCTGGATGATTGTGAAAAGTTGGTCATCCCAGAGAAACTATGTAAAATGGACAAGTTCCTAGAGGTGCCGGGGCTCCCAGAAGCTTTTCCTATACCCAAGCGGGTGGCGGACATTGTTAATAAAGAATGGGAAAGGCCCGGTATTCCTTTCGTCCCTCCCCCCATATTTAAAAAATTGTTTCCTATGGTCGACCCCAGAAAGGACTTATGGCTGATAAAGGTGCTCGATAGTGATTCTCCTCCTTATGAGGAGATTATGGACAGAATCAATGCTCTCAAATTAGCTAATTCTTTCACTCTAGACGCCACTTTGCAATTGGCTAGGTTAGCGGCTAAGAATTCTGGGTTTGCTATTGTGGCGCGCAGAGCGCTTTGGTTGAAATCTTGGTCGGCTGATGCGTCTTCCAAGAACAAGCTACTAAACATTCCTTTCAAGGGGAAAACGCTGTTTGGCCCTGACTTGAAAGAGATTATCTCTGATATCACTGGGGGTAAGGGCCACGCCCTTCCTCAGGATCGGCCTTTCAAGGCAAAAAATAGACCTAATTTTCGTCCCTTTCGTAAAAACGGACCAGCCCAAAGTGCTACGTCCTCTAAGCAAGAGGGTAATACTTCTCAAGCCAAGCCAGCTTGGAGACCAATGCAAGGCTGGAACAAGGGAAAGCAGGCCAAGAAACCTGCCACTGCTACCAAGACAGCATGAAATATTGGCCCCCGATCCGGGACCGGATCTGGTGGGGGGCAGACTCTCTCTCTTCGCTCAGGCTTGGGCAAGAGATGTTCTGGATCCTTGGGCGCTAGAAATAGTCTCCCAGGGTTATCTTCTGGAATTCAAGGGACTTCCCCCAAGGGGAAGGTTCCACAGGTCTCAGTTGTCTTCAGACCACATAAAAAGACAGGCGTTCTTACTTTGTGTAGAAGACCTGTTAAAAATGGGAGTGATTCATCCTGTTCCATTAAGAGAACAAGGGATGGGGTTCTACTCCAATCTGTTCATAGTTCCCAAAAAAGAGGGAACGTTCAGACCAATCTTAGATCTCAAGATCTTAAACAAATTTCTCAAGGTCCCATCGTTCAAGATGGAAACCATTCGAACTATCCTTCCTTCCATCCAGGAAGGTCAATTCATGACCACGGTGGATTTAAAGGATGCGTATCTACATATTCCTATCCACAAGGAACATCATCGGTTCCTAAGGTTTGCATTCCTGGACAAACATTACCAGTTTGTGGCGCTTCCTTTCGGATTAGCCACTGCTCCAAGGATTTTCACAAAGGTACTAGGGTCCCTTCTAGCGGTGCTAAGACCAAGGGGCATTGCAGTAGTACCTTACCTGGACGACATTCTGATTCAAGCGTCGTCCCTCCCTCGAGCAAAGGCTCACACGGACATCGTCCTGGCCTTTCTCAGATCTCACGGCTGGAAAGTGAACGTGGAAAAGAGTTCACTATCCCCGTCAACAAGGGTTCCCTTCTTGGGAACAATTATAGACTCCTCAGAAATGAGGATTTTTCTAACAGAGGCCAGAAAAACAAAACTTCTGGACTCTTGTCGGATACTTCATTCCGTTCCTCTTCCTTCCGTAGCTCAGTGCATGGAAGTGATCGGGTTGATGGTAGCGGCAATGGACATAGTTCCTTTTGCGCGCATTCATCTAAGACCATTACAACTGTGCATGCTCAGTCAGTGGAATGGGGACTATACAGACTTGTCTCCAAAGATACAAGTAAATCAGAGGACCAGAGACTCACTCCGTTGGTGGCTGTCCCTGGACAACCTGTCACAAGGGATGACATTCCGCAGACCAGAGTGGGTCATTGTCACGACCGACGCCAGTCTGATGGGCTGGGGCGCGGTCTGGGGATCCCTGAAAGCTCAGGGTCTTTGGTCTCGGGAAGAATCTCTTCTACCGATAAATATTCTGGAACTGAGAGCGATATTCAATGCTCTCAAGGCTTGGCCTCAGCTAGCGAGGACCAAGTTCATACGGTTTCAATCAGACAACATGACGACTGTTGCGTACATCAACCATCAGGGGGGAACAAGGAGTTCCCTAGCGATGGAAGAAGTGACCAAGATTATTCTATGGGCGGAGTCTCACTCCTGCCACCTGTCTGCTATCCACATCCCGGGAGTGGAAAATTGGGAAGCGGATTTTCTGAGTCGTCAGACATTGCATCCGGGGGAGTGGGAACTCCATCCGGAAATCTTTGCCCAAGTCACTCAGCTGTGGGGCATTCCAGACATGGATCTAATGGCCTCTCGTCAGAACTTCAAAGTTCCCTCCTACGGGTCCAGATCCAGGGATCCCAAGGCGGCTCTAGTGGATGCACTAGTAGCACCTTGGACCTTCAAACTAGCTTATGTGTTCCCGCCGTTTCCTCTCATCCCCAGGCTGGTAGCCAGGATCAATCAGGAGAGGGCGTCGGTGATCTTGATAGCTCCTGCGTGGCCACGCAGGACTTGGTATGCAGATCTGGTGAATATGTCATCGGCTCCACCTTGGAAGCTACCTTTGAGACGAGACCTTCTTGTTCAGGGTCCGTTCGAACATCCGAATCTGGTTTCACTCCAGCTGACTGCTTGGAGATTGAACGCTTGATTTTATCGAAGCGAGGTTTCTCAGATTCTGTTATCGATACTCTTGTTCAGGCCAGAAAGCCTGTAACTAGAAAGATTTACCACAAAATTTGGAAAAAATATATCTGTTGGTGTGAATCTAAAGGATTCCCTTGGGACAAGGTTAAGATTCCTAGGATTCTATCCTTCCTTCAAGAAGGATTGGAAAAAGGATTATCGGCAAGTTCCCTGAAAGGACAGATTTCTGCCTTGTCGGTGTTACTTCACAAAAAGCTGGCAGCTGTGCCAGATGTTCAAGCCTTTGTTCAGGCTCTGGTTAGAATCAAGCCTGTTTACAAACCTTTGACTCCTCCTTGGAGTCTCAATTTAGTTCTTTCAGTTCTTCAGGGGGTTCCGTTTGAACCCTTACATTCCGTTGATATTAAGTTATTATCTTGGAAAGTTTTGTTTTTAGTTGCAATTTCTTCTGCTAGAAGAGTTTCAGAATTATCTGCTCTGCAGTGTTCTCCTCCTTATCTGGTGTTCCATGCAGATAAGGTGGTTTTACGTACTAAACCTGGTTTTCTTCCAAAAGTTGTTTCTAACAAAAACATTAACCAGGAGATTATCGTACCTTCTCTGTGTCCGAAACCAGTTTCAAAGAAGGAACGTTTGTTGCACAATTTGGATGTTGTTCGCGCTCTAAAATTCTATTTAGATGCTACAAAGGATTTTAGACAAACATCTTCCTTGTTTGTTGTTTATTCAGGTAAAAGGAGAGGTCAAAAAGCAACTTCTACCTCTCTCTCTTTTTGGATTAAAAGCATCATCAGATTGGCTTACGAGACTGCCGGACGGCAGCCTCCCGAAAGAATCACAGCTCATTCCACTAGGGCTGTGGCTTCCACATGGGCCTTCAAGAACGAGGCTTCTGTTGATCAGATATGTAGGGCAGCGACTTGGTCTTCACTGCACACTTTTACCAAATTTTACAAGTTTGATACTTTTGCTTCTTCTGAGGCTATTTTTGGGAGAAAGGTTTTGCAAGCCGTGGTGCCTTCCATTTAGGTGACCTGATTTGCTCCCTCCCTTCATCCGTGTCCTAAAGCTTTGGTATTGGTTCCCACAAGTAAGGATGACGCCGTGGACCGGACACACCTATGTTGGAGAAAACAGAATTTATGTTTACCTGATAAATTTCTTTCTCCAACGGTGTGTCCGGTCCACGGCCCGCCCTGGTTTTTTAATCAGGTCTGATAATTTATTTTCTTTAACTACAGTCACCACGGTACCATATGGTTTCTCCTATGCAAATATTCCTCCTTAACGTCGGTCGAATGACTGGGGTAGGCGGAGCCTAGGAGGGATCATGTGACCAGCTTTGCTGGGCTCTTTGCCATTTCCTGTTGGGGAAGAGAATATCCCACAAGTAAGGATGACGCCGTGGACCGGACACACCGTTGGAGAAAGAAATTTATCAGGTAAACATAAATTCTGTTTCTTGCTTCCTGCCTTTCTCTCCAGTCTGCCTTTCGTCCATCTGTGGCTCAATGCATGGAGGTGATTGGTCTGATGGTGGCATTCATGGACATCATTCCTTTTGCTCGGTTCCATCTACGACCGCTGCAACTTTGTATGCTCTGTCAATGGAACGGAGATCATTCGGATTTATCAGAGAGGGTAAATCTGGACCCTCTAACAAGAGACTCTCGTAGTGGGTGTGTCACAGCAACATCTGTTTCGGGGCACTTGCTTTCTGAGACCTTGCTGGGAAATTGTGACTACGGACGCCAGCCTTTCAGGCTGGGGAGCTGTTTGGGGTTCTCTAAAGGCTTAGGGCCTGTGGTCTTGGGAAGAGTCCTCTCTTCCCATAAACATCTTGGCGTTGAAAGCCATCTTCAATGCCCTAGTAGTGTGGCCTCAACTGTCGTTGGTCCGGTTTATCAGATTCCAATCGGACAACATCACCTCAGTGGCTTGCATCAACCACCAGAGAGGGACTCAGAGTTACTTAGTCATGAAGGACAAAGCAGAGAAAAAGGGCGCCTCCTAGTGTAGCCAGTAAATAACAAATGAGGAGTATATAACAATATACATACTCACAATATAAAAAGGCAGAGGTAATGCCTAGGAGAACGGTCTGGGAACTTCACAGTGTCCCAGCAGACTGTGCACTTTACTGTGGCTGCTCCTCCCAAATCAGAGTGATAATCTGTAGAAGTGGAAATATAGAGAACAAGAGGGCGACCCCTAGTGCAAATCAGTTATGAAGATATAGTGGATGTTGAGTTGTGGTCACAAAAGAATACTCACAGACTGTGTTGTACACTGTAGTGCAAATGAGGCGTACTAGGTATATTGCGGTGACCTAGTGCACATGTATATCCAGGCTATGCTGCTGCAGTGAGATGAATGCCCCAGAACCACTGCTGGTAAACGTCAGATGAAATATAGAGAAGGACTCCAGTATAAGATTGTAAAAAGTTTTAATAAAATATTTAAAAACAAACACAGGTCAAACAATAGATCTGTGTAAATAATGCTACGCGTTTCTAAGCGCTGACCGCGCTTTTTCCTCAGGCTGATAATACTAGCAGGACTGGAGACTCCTTCTTATATGCTGGTGTACTCTAAATGTTGAACAGCTGAACAATCGTTAAACAGGTGTTATACTAATTACATACGTCAGTTCCTGACAACATGTCAGTAAGATACAAAGATATGTTCTATAAGTTCAAATATGCAAATTATTTATACATTGTAATGCTAAACAAATTTGTCAGGAAACAAAAGTGATAGATACCATATAAATAGATACAATGTTAATCGTAAATATTGTGGAACAAAAAACCCTCTTATCTCGACGTGCTTACGCTAATGTGTGATATTCATACTATGGAAGCATATATAATTAACCACATTTTCATTCTATAAGTTTATTTTAAAATAAACACAGTGAGAAACTAATAAGAGGATATATCTCGATTCTAAAAGTGAATAGTTTAAACCTAATAAGAGAGGTGTGTCTGACTGCACCAATGAAATTACTCTATCTGTAAACGGAAAAAAAAATATTAGTAAAATTGAAATATATGAAACTTATAAATAGAATAAATGATTATGGATACAAGTACAACCTAGATGAAGTGATAATGGTTATAAATGTGTTTGAACATGAAATATATCGGTACTGTAACTTGCAGCTGAGTTCGGGAATGTATCTTACTTTTCTTACTTTCGCGATATCACGATGTATGCAATGTGATTCAGTGAGTGTATTATCTAAATAATAAAATGTAAGCTGTGAGTGTGCAATTGTAGAATATTATGTCATGATATGATGAAAAATGTTGTATATGTGTTACGTTCAAGAGCAATAGAACTAAACTAATTGTAAACGTATCTTAGGTGATATATGAAGAGAACTTTGAGACAATAGCTCAATAGATATATGTAAAAAGTCCATATTAAAAAATCACAATATAGTGATATATATATATATATATATATATATAATATGCAATGTATAGAAGTTTATTGTGTTATAACAATGTATATACGATATTTTAAAATATAACTAAACTAATGTGATAAATAATAAACATAGTGAAAAACTAATAAAAGAATATGTCTCGATTCTAGAAGTGAATAATTTCAACCTAATGGAACAGGTGTGTCTATCTACACCAATGAAATTGCTCTGTCTGAATGGAATGGGTGTGTCTGGCTGCACCAATGAAATTGCTCTGTCTGTAGCCTAAAATAGATTTAAGATTAGAAATATTAATGACAGGTATGTAGAAAGAAAATACGACAATAACCTAGATGGAGTGATAAAGATTGTAGAGATATTAGATCACGAACTATATCGATACTATAACTTACAACTAAGTGCAGGAGTGTAACTAAATATCGCGATATCACGATATATAATGTGTGATTCTATAAGTGTGTTATCTGTATTATAAGGTGTGAGCTATTACTATGCGAATGTGTCATATAATGATATGATGTGATAAAGAATGTTATATATAAGTGTTAAGTGCAGAAACAAACTAACTAAACTAAGTGTTGACGTGTCTACGGTGGTATGTGGAAATAACTATAAGACAATGACTCAGTAGATATAAATATGGAAAAGATCCATATTAAAAAAACACGATATGGTGATATATATATATATATATATATATATATATATATATATATATATATATATATATATATATATATATATATATATATATATATATATATATATATATATATATATATATATAATCCATAAAAATTTATAGTGTTATCATGTGGTATATATATAGAATATAACTAAACTAATGTGATACTGTTAGTATGTCAGTGAAAATATAAATATATATATAGAACTCAATGACATAAAAGTTTTGACCTGTAATAATATATTCATTTATATGATGATGTTCTAACTTAAAACATAAGCCATGTGTGTCTGTAACTTGATAAGTTATTAGGGTGGTGTGAATTGGACGAGTGTAAGGAAGAATATTTATAAGTATAAGTGAAGAGTGTGAGTGAATGTGTGTATAGCTATAAGGTGGTAGTGAGGAAGTGATGTGGTGAAAATAATAGAAAATAGTATGTGCAATGTAGAAAAGAAATGTATGTGTATGTGTGTAGATGAGGGTATATGTAATGATAATGGATATATATGCATATGTGTGCTATATGTAATAAAAAAGGAAAAGATCGCTATTAATAATGTATATAATGAATAGATTAAAAAGCAGCAGAGTCTATAACTTCATTAAGGCCTTCAGGATATAAAGTTTTGAATTTGTAAATCCAGAATGTTTCCCTCTGGCGTAACTTGGTCATTCTATTCTGATAGCTAACAGCGGGGATAGTTTCTAAAGGGGTAATGTTCATTACACATTTATTTTTGCCATGTATAGAAAAATGGTGCCTAGAAGTGCTGTATTTGTCAGATCCTTTAAGAATACATCTCAAGTGTTCTGACCATCTCTGTCTGATTTTTCTACAGGTGCGGCCTATATATTGTAGGCCACACAAACATGTTATACAGTATATTACATAGTTGGAATTACATGTTATTCTTTGACTAATCGCAAAAGATTCCCCCGTGCTGTTGGAGATAATATTTTTTACACCATTGGTGATGTATCTGCACATATGGCATCTACTTATATTACATCTAAAAGTTCCTTTGGCGGAGAGAAGGTCAAAATACCCCATACCAACAACCCGGAAAAAACAAAAGAACCCACACAAACGGGGACACAGGGGAAGGGGAGTTTCCACCAAGGAAAAGAAGTTACAACAATTAAGTAAAGGGATTTTCAATCTATCAGATAGAACATTGTCTAATGATGAAATTAGAATTTTGGGAAAAGGCCTTAGTTTTAGTCCCTCCAACTCTCATCAAATGTTTGAACTGTTTGTCGATTTAAACAAATACACAAGAAAATTAGCTTTACAGCGCTATTTTGCTAATAAAAAAATTAAAAACACAGCATACTATAGGCCTCCCTGTACTTACAGACAATATGGTAGCACAAAGAAATATGCCAGTTCTTTACATAGACCCTGAAGATCTCTCTGAACAATTGTTTGAAGGAGTGATTCACACTGATTTAGCCCCCCCCTCATCTTTCTATCCAAATAGAGAAAATCTAGCTTATCTAGATGTATTTCAGAATCTGGTACTAGAGGATTTTGAGAAACTGCCTTCACATAATAGTAAACATAGCAACATATGGCCCAATGAACAAAGGGCTTTGCGTAATCTTACAAAAGACAATACCATTATAATTCGCCAGGCAGACAAAGGCGGTGGCTTAGTAATACAGAGCTATGAGGACTATATATGTGAAGCAAATAGAATTATTTTGGATAAGGATTACTATAAAAAACTTGGAATAGACCCCACTAATCCATTTAGCAAAAAACTTAAAAAATTAATTACCTATGGATATGATCATGGTATTTTGACCAATAAGGAAAGAAAATTCTTAACTCCTATTAACCCTAACACTCCATACTATTATCATTTACCAAAAATCCATAAGCAAATCCAGAACCCACCCGGTAGACCCATCATTGCAGGGATGAATAGTCTTACTGACAATCTCTCACTATATATTGATTTTTTCCTTCAAAGGTACGTCTGTCAACTAAAATCCTATATCAAAGATACTACAGATCTTTTGCTCAAATTATCCAACATTAGAAAAGAACAACAGTTTATTTGGGTATCTTGTGACGTCCGTTCATTATATTCAAATATTACACATAGTATAGGTATTAATTCTATCGATAGTTTCCTTAGTGATGATCCCTATATGCCTGATATCCAAAAGAACTATTTGCTTGAACTTATATACTTCATATTGACTCATAATTATTTTAAGTTTTTAGATAACTTCTATCTTCAAATCAAAGGAACGGCCATGGGGACCAGATTTGCTCCCAGCTTCGCAAATTAGTTAATAGGAACTTTTGAATCTAATTACATCTATAATGCGAGGTGGGAGCAAAATCTGGTCTTCTATGACCGTTATATAGATGATCTGTTATTTATTTGGAGGGGATCATTGGAATCTCTTACCGCTTTTCAAAATGAACTCAATAATAACAACATGGGTATCCAATTTACTTGGAACATCCAAAGAGATAAGATTGATTTCTCCAACATAGGTGTGTCCGGTCCACGGCGTCATCCTTACTTGTGGGATATTCTCTTCCCCAACAGGAAATGGCAAAGAGCCCAGCAAAGCTGGTCACATGATCCCTCCTAGGCTCCGCCTTCCCCAGTCATTCTCTTTGCCGTTGCACAGGCAACATCTCCACGGAGATGGCTAAGAGTTTTTTGGTGTTTAAATGTAGTTTTTATTCTTCAATCAAGAGTTTGTTATTTTAAAATAGTGCTGGTATGTACTATTTACTCTGAAACAGAAAGGAGATGAAGATTTCTGTTTGTAAGAGGAAAATGATTTTAGCAACCGTTACTAAAATCGATGGCTGTTTCCACACAGGACTGTTGAGATGAATTAACTTCAGTTGGGGGAAACAGTGAGCAGACTTTTGCTGCTTGAGGTATGACACATTTCTAACAAGACTTGGTAATGCTGGAAGCTGTCATTTTCCCTATGGGATCCGGTAAGCCATTTTCTTAATTTTTAATATAAGAATAAAGGGCTTCACAAGGGCTTTAAAGACTGGTAGACATTTTTCTGGGCTAAAACGATTACTTTATAAGCATATTTAATGGTTTATAACTTTGGAGAGTTATTTTAATCTTGGGAATTCTGTTAAAAAAACGGCAGGCACTGTATTGGACACCTTTTTCACTGGGGGCCTTTTCTAGTCATAGGCAGAGCCTCATTTTCGCGCCACTAATGCGCAGTTGTTTTTGAGAAGCAAGGCATGCAGATGCATGTGTGAGGAGCTCAGATCCACTGAAAAAGCTTATTGAAGGCGTCATTTGGTATCGTATTCCCCTCTGGGCTTGGTTGGGTCTCAGCAAAGCAGATACCAGGGACTGTATAGGGGTTAAATGTAAAAACGGCTCCGGTTCCGTTATTTTAAGAGTTAGAGCTTTCAAATTTGGTGTGCAATACTTTTAAGGCTTTAAGACAAGCAAAGGCTCATACGGACATTGTCCTAGCCTTTCTCAGATCTCACGGGTGGAAAGTGAACGTAGAAAAAAGTTTTCTATTCCCGTCAACAAGAGTTCCCTTCTTGGGAACAATAATAGACTCCTTAGAAATGAAGATTTTTCTGACAGAGGCCAGAAAATCAAAACTTCTAAGCTCTTGTCAAGTACTTCATTCTGTTCTTCTTCCTTCCATAGCGCAGTGCATGGAAGTAATAGGTTTGATGGTTGCGGCAATGGACATAGTTCCTTTTGCGCGGATTCATCTAAGACCATTACAACTGTGCATGCTCAGACAGTGGAATGGGGATTGTACAGACTTGTCCCCGACGATCCAAGTAGATCAGAGGACCAGAGATTCACTCCGTTGGTGGCTGACCCTGGACAACCTGTCTCAAGGGATGAGCTTCCGCAGACCAGAGTGGGTCATTGTCACGACCGACGCCAGCCTGGTGGGCTGGGGCGCGGTCTTGAACTCCCTGAAAGCTCAGGGTCTATGGTCTCGGGAAGAATCTCTTCTCCCGATAAACATTCTGGAACTGAGAGCGATATTCAAAGCTCTCAAGGCTTGGCCTCAACTAGCAAAGGCCAAATTCATAAGGTTTCAATCAGACAACATGACGACTGTTGCATATATCAACCATCAGGGGGGAACAAGGAGTTCCCTGGCGATGGAAGAAGTGACCAAAGTAATTCAATGGGCGGAGATTCACTCCTGCCACTTGTCTGCGATCCACATCCCAGGAGTGGAAAATTGGGAAGCGGATTTTCTGAGTCGTCAGACATTTCATCCGGGGGAGTGGGAACTCCATCCGGAAATCTTTGCCCACATAACTCAATTATGGGGCATTCCAGACATGGATCTGATGGCGTCTCGTCAGAACTTCAAGGTTCCTTGCTACGGGTCCAGATCCAGGGATCCCAAGGCGACTCTAGTAGATGCACTAGTAGCACCTTGGACCTTCAACCTAGCCTATGTATTCCCACCGTTTCCTCTCATTCCCAGGCTGGTAGCCAGGATCAATCAGGAGAGGGCTTCGGTGATCTTGATAGCTCCTGCGTGGCCACGCAGGACTTGGTATGCAGACCTGGTGAATGTCATCGGCTCAACCATGGACGCTACCTTTGCGACGGGACCTTCTTGTTCAAGGTCCGTTCGAACATCCGAATCTGGCCTCACTCCAACTGACTGCTTGGAGATTGAACGCTTGATTTTATCAAAGCGTGGGTTCTCAGATTCTGTCATTGATACTCTTATTCAGGCTAGAAAGCCTGTAACTAGAAAAATTTACCATAAAGTATGGAAGAAATATATCTGTTGGTGCGAATCGAAAGGATTCCCATGGAACAGGGTAAAAATTCCTAAAATTCTATCCTTTCTACAAGAGGGTTTGGAGAAAGGATTATCTGCAAGTTCTTTGAAGGGACAGATTTCTGCTTTATCTGTTTTACTTCACAAAAAGCTGGCGGCTGTGCCAGATGTTCAAGCTTTTGTTCAGGCTCTGGTTAGAATCAAGCCTGTTTACAAACCGTTGACTCCTCCTTGGAGTCTCAATTTAGTTCTTTCAGTTCTTCAAGGGGTTCCGTTTGAACCCTTACATTCCGTAGATATTAAGTTATTATCTTGGAAAGTTTTGTTTTTGGTTGCAATTTCTTCTGCTAGAAGAGTTTCAGAGTTATCTGCTCTGCAGTGTTCTCCTCCTTATCTGGTGTTCCATGCAGATAAGGTGGTTTTGCGTACTAAACCTGGTTTTCTTCCGAAAGTTGTTTCTAACAAAAATATTAACCAGGAGATAGTTGTGCCTTCTTTGTGTCCGAATCCAGTTTCAAAGAAGGAACGTTTGTTGCACAATTTGGATGTAGTTCGTGCTCTAAAATTCTATTTAGAGGCTACAAAGGATTTCAGACAAACATCTTTCTTGTTTGTTGTTTATTCTGGTAAAAGGAGAGGTCAAAAAGCAACTTCTACCTCTCTCTCTTTTTGGCTTAAAAGCATCATCCGATTGGCTTATGAGACTGCCGGACGGCAGCCTCCTGAAAGAATCACAGCTCACTCCACTAGGGCTGTGGCTTCCACATGGGCCTTCAAGAACGAGGCTTCTGTTGATCAGATATGTAAGGCAGCGACTTGGTCTTCACTGCACACTTTTACAAAATTTTACAAATTTGATACTTTTGCTTCTTCTGAGGCTATTTTTGGGAGAAAGGTTTTGCAAGCCGTGGTGCCTTCCATCTAGGTGACCTGATTTGCTCCCTCCCTTCATCCGTGTCCTAAAGCTTTGGTATTGGTTCCCACAAGTAAGGATGACGCCGTGGACCGGACACACCTATGTTGGAGAAAACAGAATTTATGCTTACCTGATAAATTACTTTCTCCAACGGTGTGTCCGGTCCACGGCCCGCCCTGGTTTTTTAATCGGGTCTGATGAATTATTTTCTCTAACTACAGTCACCACGGTGTCATATGATTTCTCCTATGCATATTCCTCCTTTACGTCGGTCGAATGACTGGGGTAGGCGGAGCCTAGGAGGGATCATGTGACCAGCTTTGCTGGGCTCTTTGCCATTTCCTGTTGGGGAAGAGAATATCCCACAAGTAAGGATGACGCCGTGGACCGGACACACCGTTGGAGAAAGTAATTTATCAGGTAAGCATAAATTCTGTTTTTTTAGATGTCACCCTAATGTGGGGCAGTGACAATTGTGTTCAGTCATGCACTTTCTTCAAGAAAGTAGATAGCAATAATTTTTTAGATTATTACAGCAATCATTACACTAGTTGGAAAACAAATATTCCATACAGTCAGTTTCGGAGAATTCGGCGTAATTGTACCGATATTAAAACATATGATGCATAAAGCCTTATCCTCAAGAACAAATTTAAAGAAAAACATTACCCAAACGAATTAATAGAATTTGGTTTTCAAAAGGCACGTTCTCTCAACAGAGAAGACTTACTGAAACCCAAAGTAAAAAATATCACGACCAAAGAAGATTCAAATTATGAATTCTCATTTATAACTAGATATAATGATAATCATAAAGAAATTAAAAAAATGTTGTCAAAACATTGGCCATTACTTAAACGAGATCCTATATTTAGATCTATCTTACAAGAAAAACCTAGATGTACTTTTAAAAGAGCTCCCACAATAAAGGAGAAGTTGGCACCCAGTAAGGTTGTAATGTGTAGACGTATGTCCAATACCTCGCACCACAACTCTCCAACTGCAATGATGTCCAACATAGGAACTTTTAGATGTAATATAAGTAGATGCCATATGTGCAGATACATCACCAATGGTGTAAAAAATATTATCTCCAACAGCACGGGGGAATCTTTTGCGATTAGTCAAAGAATAACATGTAATTCCAACTATGTAATATACTGTATAACATGTTTGTGTGGCCTACAATATATAGGCCGCACCTGTAGAAAAATCAGACAGAGATGGTCAGAACACTTGAGATGTATTCTTAAAGGATCTGACAAATACAGCACTTCTAGGCACCATTTTTCTATACCTGGCAAAAATAAATGTGTAATGAACATTACCCCTTTAGAAACTATCCCCGCTGTTAGCTATCAGAATAGAATGACCAAGTTACGCCAGAGGGAAACATTCTGGATTTACAAATTCAAAACTTTATATCCTGAAGGCCTTAATGAAGTTATAGACTCTGCTGCTTTTTAATCTATTCATTATATTCATTATTAATAGCGATCTTTTCCTTTTTTATTACATATAGCATATTTAAAGTTTACACATACGCATATACAGGGAGTGCAGAATTATTAGGCAAGTTGTATTTTTGAGGATTAATTTTATTATTGAACAACAACCATGTTCTCAATGAACCCAAAAAACTCATTAATATCAAAGCTGAATAGTTTTGGAAGTAGTTTTTAGTTTGTTTTTAGTTATAGCTATTTTAGGGGGATATCTGTGCGTGCAGGTGACTATTACTGTGCATAATTATTAGGCAACTTAACAAAAAACAAATATATACCCATTTCAATTATTTATTTTTACCAGTGAAACCAATATAACATCTCAACATTCACAAATATACATTTCTGACATTCAAAAACAAAACAAAAACAAATCGGTGACCAATATAGCCACCTTTCTTTGCAAGGACACTCAAAAGCCTGCCATCCATGGATTCTGTCAAGTGTTTTGATCTGTTCACCATCAACATTGCGTGCAGCAGCAACCACAGCCTCCCAGACACTGTTCAGAGAGGTGTACTGTTTTCCCTCCTTGTAAATCTCACATTTGATGATGGACCACAGGTTCTCAATGGGGTTCAGATCAGGTGAACAAGGAGGCCATGTCATTAGATTTTCTTCTTTTATACCCTTTCTTGCCAGCCACGCTGTGGAGTACTTGGACGCGTGTGATGGAGCATTGTCCTGCATGAAAATCATGTTTTTCTTGAAGGATGCAGATTTCTTCCTGTA
This sequence comes from Bombina bombina, assembly GCF_027579735.1. Taxonomy (NCBI): domain Eukaryota; kingdom Metazoa; phylum Chordata; class Amphibia; order Anura; family Bombinatoridae; genus Bombina; species Bombina bombina. The sequence goes on along the minus strand of NC_069500.1, from coordinate 1,081,426,911 downwards.
CCACTGCTTGAAGAAGGTGTCTTCCAGAAACTGGCAGTAGGACTGGGAGTTGAGCTTGACTCCATCCTCAACCCAAAAAGGCCCCACAAGCTCATCTTTGATGATACCAGCCCAAACCAGTACTCCACCTCCACCTTGCTGGCGTCTGAGTCGGACTGGAGCTCTCTGCCCTTTACCAATCGAGCCACGGGCCCATCCATCTGGCCCATCAAGACTCACTCTCATTTCATCAGTCCATAAAACCTTAGAAAAATCAGTCTTGAGATATTTCTTGGCCCAGTCTTGACGTTTCAGCTTGTGTGTCTTGTTCAGTGGTGGTCGTCTTTCAGCCTTTCTTACCTTGGCCATGTCTCTGAGTATTGCACACCTTGTGCTTTTGGGCAATCCAGTGATGTTGCAGCTCTGAAATATGGCCAAACTGGTGGCAAGTGGCATCTTGGCAGCTGCACGCTTGAATTTTCTCAGTTCATGGGCAGTTATTTTGTGCCTTGGTTTTTCCACACACTTCTTGCAACCCTGTTGACTATTTTGAATGAAACGCTTAATTGTTCGATGATCACGCTTCAGAAGCTTTGCAATTTTAAGAGTGCTGCATCCCTCTGCAAGATATCTCACTATTTTTTTACTTTTCTGAGCCTGTCAAGTCCTTCTTTTGACCCATTTTGCCAAAGGAAAGGAAGTTGCCTAATAATTATGCACACCTGATATAGGGTGTTGATGTCATTAGACCACACTCCTTCTCATTACAGAGATGCACATCACCTAATATGTTTAATTGGTAGTAGGCTTTCGAGCCTATACAGCTTGGATGTGGTCAAAATACTCATTTGCCTAATAATTCTGCACTCCCTGTATATCCATTATCATTACATATACCCTCATCTATACACATACACATACATTTCTTTTCTACATTGCACATACTATTTTCTATTATTTTCACCACATCACTTCCTCACTACCACCTTATAGCTATACACACATTCACTCACACTCTTCACTTATACTTATAAATATTCTTCCTTACACTCGTCCAATTCACACCACCCTAATAACTTATCAAGTTACAGACACACATGGCTTATGTTTTAAGTTAGAACATCATCTATATCTATATATATATATATATTTATATTTTCACTGACGTACTAACAGTATCACATTAGTTTAGTTATATTCTATATATATATACCACATGATAACACTATAAATTTTTATGGATTATATATATATATATATATATATATATATATATATATCACCATATCGTGTTTTTTTAATATGGATCTTTTCCATATTTATATCTACTGAGTCATTGTCTTATAGTTATTTCCACATACCACCGTAGACACGTCAACACTTAGTTTAGTTAGTTTGTTTCTGCACTTAACACTTATATATAACATTCTTTATCACATCATATCATTATATGACACATTCGCATAGTAATAGCTCACACCTTATAATACAGATAACACACTTATAGAATCACACATTATATATCGTGATATCGCGATATTTAGTTACACTCCTGCACTTAGTTGTAAGTTATAGTATCGATATAGTTCGTGATCTAATATCTCTACAATCGTTATCACTCCATCTAGGTTATTGTCGTATTTTCTTTCTACATACCTGTCATTAATATTTCTAATCTTAAATCTATTTTAGGCTACAGACAGAGCAATTTCATTGGTGCAGCCAGACACACCCATTCCATTCAGACAGAGCAATTTCATTGGTGTAGATAGACACACCTGTTCCATTCGGTTGAAATTATTCACTTCTAGAATCGAGACATATTCTTTTATTAGTTTTTCACTATGTTTATTATTTATCACATTAGTTTAGTTATATTTTAAAATATCGTATATACATTGTTATAACACAATAAACTTCTATACATTGCATATTATATATATATATATATATATATATATATATATATATATCACTATATTGTGATTTTTTAATATGGACTTTTTCCATATATCTATTGAGCTATTGTCTCAAAGTTCTCTTCATATATCACCTAAGATACGTTTACAATTAGTTTAGTTCTATTGCTCTTGAACTTAACACATATACAACATTTTTCATCATATCATGACATAATATTCTACAATTGCACACTCACAGCTTACATTTTATTATTTAGATAATACACTCACTGAATCACATTGCATACATCGTGATATCGCGATAGTAAGATATATTCCCGAACTCAGCTGCAAGTTACAGTACCGATATATTTCATGTTCAAACACATTTATAACCATTATCACTTCATCTAGGTTGTACTTGTATCCATAATCATTTATTCTATTTATAAGTTTCATATATTTCAATTTTACTAATATTTTTTTTCCCGTTTACAGATAGAGTAATTTCATTGGTGCAGTCAGACACACCTCTCTTATTAGGTTTAAACTATTCACTTTTAGAATCGAGATATATGCTCTTATTAGTTTCTCACTGTGTTTATTTTAAAATAAACTTATAGAATGAAAATGTGGTTAATTATATATGCTTCCATAGTATGAATATCACACATTAGCGTAAGCACGTCGAGATAAGAGGGTTTTTTGTTCCACAATATTTACGATTAACATTGTATCTATTTATATGGTATCTATCACTTTTGTTTCCTGACAAATTTGTTTAGCATTACAATGTATAAATAATTTGCATATTTGAACTTATAGAACATATCTTTGTATCTTACTGACATGTTGTCAGGAACTGACGTATGTAATTAGTATAACGATTGTTCAGCTGTTAAACATTTAGAGTACACCAGCATATAAGAAGGAGTCTCCAGTCCTGCTAGTATTATCAGCCTGAGGAAAAAGCGCGGTCAGCGCTTAGAAACACGTAGCATTATTTACACAGATCTATTGTTTGACCTGTGTTTGTTTTTAAATATTTTATTAAAACTTTTTACAATCTTATACTGGAGTCCTTCTCTATATTTCATCTGACGTTTACCAGCAGTGGTTCTGGGGCATTCATCTCACTGCAGCAGCATAGCCTGGATATACATGTGCACTAGGTCACCGCAATATACCTAGTACGCCTCATTTGCACTACAGTGTACAACACAGTCTGTGAGTATTCTTTTGTGACCACAACTCAACATCCACTATATCTTCATAACTGATTTGCACTAGGGGTCGCCCTCTTGTTCTCTATATTTCCATTAGTCATGAAGGAGGTGACTTGCATTCTGCAGCGGGCAGAAGTCCACGATTGTCTTCTATCTGCCATCCACATTCCAGGAGTGGACAACTGGGAAGAAGATTTTCTGAGCAGACAGACCTTTCATCCCAGGGAGTGGGCTCTCCACCCGGAAGTGTTCACTTAGATATCCCTTAAGTGGGGGGTTCCAGAATTGGATCTGATGGCGTCCCGCCAAAACGCCAAGGTTCCACAGTACAGTTCAAGGTCAAGAGATCCTCAGGCCGTTCTGATAGATGCTTTAGCGGCTCCTTGGAGGTTTTCTCTGGCTTATCTTTTTCCTCCGTTTGCTCTCCTTCCATGAGTCATTGCTCGTATCAAACAGGAGAGAGCGTCAGTGATGCTAATAGCTTCTTCTACTTCAGGGTCCTTTCCTCCATCCAAACCTAATTTCTCTGAAGCTAACTGCTTGGAGATTAAACGCCTAGTTCTGTCTAAACGTGGTGTTTCTGAAGTGTCCATTGAAACTGTGATTCAGGCTCGAAAACCAGTTACTTGCAAGATTTACCCTAAGATATGGTGTAAAAATCTTTATTGGTGTGAATCTAAGGGGTTCTCCTGGAGCCGAGTAAGGATTCCCCAGATTTTGTGTTTTCTTCAGGATAGACGGATAAGGGTTTATCGGTCAGTACCCTAAGGGGTCAGATTTCTGCATTATCCATTTTTTTGCATAAACGTCTGGCAGACCTACCAGATGTTCAAGCCTTTGTACAGGCCCTGGTTAGAATTGGGCCTGTATTTAAACCTGATGCTCTCCCGTGGAGCCTTAATTTAGTTCTTAATGTTTTGCAGTATGCTCCGTTTGAGTCGATGCATGCTGTTGATCTAAAACTGTGAGCGGAAGAAATGACAACAAGAAACAAAACCTTCCAGGATAACAGAGTGTCTGAGCTTTCAGCTCTGCAGTGTCATTCCCCATACCTTATTTTTCATGCTGATAAGGTGGTCCTTCGTACTAAATTGGGGTTTCTCCCTAAGGTGGTATCGGATCTAATTATTAATCAGGAAATTGTTGCTCCTTCCTTTTGTCCTACCTAATCCTCCTTCTCAAAAGAAACGTCTTTTGCATAACTTGTATGTTGTGCGGGCTCTAAAATTCTACTTGCAAACAACTAAAGATTTCTCTTGTTAAGTGTATCCAGTCCACGGATCATCCATTACTTGTGGGATATTCTCCTTCCCAACAGGAAGTTGCAAGAGGATCACCCACAGCAGAGCTGCTATATAGCTCCTCCCCTCACTGCCATACCCAGTCATTCTCTTGCAACTCTCAATTAAGATGGAGGTCGTAAGAGGACTGTGGTGTTTTATACTTAGTTTATTTCTTCAATCAAAAGTTTGTTATTTTTAAATGGTACCGGAGTGTACTGTTTATCTCAGGCAGTATTTAGAAGAAGAATCTGCCTGCGTTTTCTATGATCTTAGCAGAAGTAACTAAGATCCTTTGCTGTTCTCACATATTCTGAGGAGTGAGGTAACTTCAGAGGGGGAATGGCGTGCAGGTTTTCCTGCAAATAAGGTAAGGGCAGTTAATATTTTTCTAGGGATGGAATTTGCTAGAAAATGCTTCTGATACCGAAGTAATGCAAGTAAAGCCTTAAATGCAGTGATAGCGACTGGTATCAGGCTTATTAATAGAGATACATACTCTTATAAAAGTGTATTTTAAAACGTTTGCTGGCATGTTTAATCGTTTTTTATACATGTTTGGTGATAAAACTTATTGGGGCCTAGTTTTTTCCACATGGCTGGCTTGAATTTTGCCTAGAAACAGTTCCCTGAGGCTTTCCACTGTTGTAATATGAGTGGGAGGGGCCTATTTTAGCACTTTTTTGCACAGCAAAAAATACAGACACAGACATCCAGCTTCTTCCTGCATGATCCAGGACTTCTCTGAAGGGCTCAAAAGGCTTCAAAAGTCGTATTGAGGGAGGTAAAAAGCCACAGTAGAGCTGTGGCGGTTGTTGTGACTGTTTGAAAAACGTTTTTGTCATTTGTTATTCCGTTTTTGGTATTAAGGGGTTAATCATCCATTTGCAAGTGGGTGCAATGCTCTGCTAACTTATTACATACACTGTAAAAATTTCGTTAGTGTAACTGCCTTTTTTCACTGTTATTTCAAATTTGGACAAAATTTGTGTTTCTTAAAGGCGCAGTAACGTTTTTTATATTGCTTGTAAACTTGTTTTAAAGTGTTTTCCAAGCTTGCTAGTCTCATTGCTAGTCTGTTTAAACATGTCTGAAACAGAGGAACCTACTTGTTCATTATGTTTGAAAGCCATGGTGGAGCCCCATAGGAGAATGTGTACTAAATGTATTGATTTCACCTTAAACAGTAAAGATCAGTCTTTATTTATAAAAGAATTATCACCAGAGGGTTCTGTCGAGGGGGAAGTTATGCCGACTAACTCTCCCCACGTGTCAGACCCTTCGCCTCCCGCTCAGGGGACGCACGCTAGTTTGGCGCCAATTACATCAGGGACGCCCATAGCGATTACCTTGCAGGACATGGCTGCAATCATGAATAATACCCTGTCAGATAGCTCTGGGGTTAGAAGAGATACAGAGCGTGCAAATGCTGTAAGAGCCATGTCTGATACTGCGTCACAGTATGCAGAACATGAGGACGGAGAGCTTCAGTCTGTGGGTGACATCTCTGACTCGGGGAATCCTGATTCAGAGATTTCTAATTTTAAATTTAAGCTTGAGAACCTCCGTGTATTGCTTGGGGAGGTATTAGCTGCTCTGAATGACTGTAACACAGTTGCAATTCCAGAGAAATTGTGTAGGCTGGATAGATACTATGCGGTGCCGGTGTGTACTGATGTTTTTCCTATACCTAAAAGGCTTACAGAAATTATTAGAAAGGAGTGGGATAGACCCGGTGTGCCCTTTTCCCCACCTCCTATATTTAGAAAAATGTTTCCAATAGACGCCACTACACGGGACTTATGGCAGACGGTCCCTAAGGTGGAGGGAGCAGTTTCTACTTTAGCAAAGCGTACCACTATCCCGGTTGAGGACAGTTGTGCTTTTTCAGATCCAATGGATTAAAAATTGGAGGGTTACCTTAAGAAAAAGTTTATTCAACAAGGTTTTATTTTACAGCCCCTTGCATGCATTGCGTCTGTCACTGCTGCGGCAGCATTCTGGTTTGAGGCCCTGGAAGAGGCCATCCATACAGCTCCATTGAATGAAATTATTGACAAGCTTAGAACGCTTAAGCTAGCTAACTCATTTGTTTCTGATGCCATTGTTCATTTGACTAAACTTAACGGCTAAGAATTCCGGATTCGCCATCCAGGCGCGTAGGGCGCTATGGCTTAAATCCTGGTCAGCTGACGTGACTTCAAAGTCTAAATTACTCAACATTCCTTTCAAGGGGCAGACCTTATTCGGGCCTGGCTTGAAGGAAATTATTGCTGACATTACTGGAGGCAAGGGTCATACCCTTCCTCAGGACAGGGCCAAATCAAAGGCCAAACAGTCTAATTTTCGTGCCTTTCGAAATTTCAAGGCAGGAGCAGCATCAACTTCCTCCACTTCAAAACAAGAGGGAACTGTTGCTCATTCCAGACAGGCCTGGAAACCTAACCAGTCCTGGAACAAGGGCAAGCAGGCCAGAAAGCCTGCTGCTGCCCCCAAGACAGCATGAAGGAACGGCCCCCTATCCGGAAACGGATCTAGTGGGGGGCAGACTTTCTCTCTTCGCCCAGGCGTGGGCAAGCGATGTTCAGGATCCCTTGGAGATCATATCTCAGGGATATCTTCTGGACTTCAAAGCTTCTCCTCCACAAGGGAGATTTCATCTTTCAAGGTTATCAGCAAACCAGATAAAGAAAGAGGCATTCCTAAGCTGTGTGCAAGATCTCCTAGTAATGGGAGTGATCCATCCAGTTCCGCGGACGGAACAAGGATAGGGGTTTTATTTAAATCTGTGTGTGGGTCCCAAGAAAGAGGGAACCTTCAGACCAATCTTGGATCTAAAGATCTTAAACAAATTCCTCAGAGTTCCATCATTCAAAATGGAAACTATTCGGACCATCCTACCCATGATCCGAGAGGGTCAGTACATGACCACAATGGACTTAAAGGATGCCTACCTTCACATACCGATTCACAAAGATCATCATCGGTTCCTAAGGTTAGCCTTTCTAGACAGGCATTACCAATTTGTAGCTCTTCCCTTCGGGTTGGCCACAGCCCCGAGAATTTTTACAAAGATTCTGGGCTCACTTCTGGCGGTTCTAAGACCGCGAGGCATAGCGGTGGCTCCTTATCTAGACGACATCCTGATACAGGCGTCAAGCTTTCAAATTGCCAAGTCTCATACAGAGATAGTTCTGGCATTTCTGAGGTTGCATGGGTGGAAAGTGAACGTGGAAAAGAGTTCTCTATCCCCACTCACAAGAGTCTCCTTCCTAGGGACTCTTTATAGATTCTGTAGAGATGAAAATTTACCTGACGGAGTCCAGGTTATCAAAACTTCTAAATGCTTGCCGTGTCCTTCATTCCATTCCACGCCCGTCAGTGGCTCAGTGCATGGAAGTAATCGGCTTAATGGTAGCGGCAATGGACATAGTGCCATTTGCGCGCCTGCATCTCAGACCGCTGCAATTATGCATGCTAAGTCAGTGGAATGGGGATTACTCAGATTTGTCCCCTCTACTAAATCTGGATCAAGAGACCAGAGATTCTCTTCTCTGGTGGCTATCTCGGGTCCATCTGTCCAAGGGTATGTCCTTTCGCAGGCCAGATTGGACGATTGTAACAACAGATGCCAGCCTTCTAGGTTGGGGTGCAGTCTGGAACTCCCTGAAGGCTCAGGGATCGTGGACTCAGGAGGAGAAACTCCTCACGATAAATATTCTGGAGTTAAGAGCAATATTCAATGCTCTTCTAGCTTGGCCTCAGTTAGCAACCCTGAGGTTCATCAGATTTCAGTCGGACAACATCACGACTGTGGCTTACATCAACCATCAAGGGGGAACCAGGAGTTCCCTAGCGATGTTAGAAGTCTCAAAGATAATTCGCTGGGCAGAGTCTCACTCTTGCCACCTTTCAGCGATCCACATCCCAGGCGTAGAGAACTGGGAGGTGGATTTTCTAAGTCGTCAGACTTTTCATCCGGGGGAGTGGGAACTCCATCCGGAGGTGTTTGCTCAACTGGTCCATCGTTGGGGCAAACCAGAGCTGGATCTCATGGCGTCTCGTCAGAACGCCAAGCTTCCTTTTTATGGATCCAGGTCCAGGGACCCGGGAGCGACGCTGATAGATGCTCTGCAGCGCCTTGGTTCTTCAACCTGGCTTATGTGTTTCCACCGTTTCCTCTGCTCCCTCGACTGATTGCCAAAATCAAACAGGAGAGAAAATCGGTGATTCTGATAGCGCCTGCGTGGCCACGCAGGACCTGGTATGCAGACCTAGTGGACATGTCATCTCTTCCACAATGGACTCTGCCTCTGAGGCAGGACCTTCTAATACGAGGTCCTTTCAATCATCCAAATCTAATTTCTCTGAGACTGACTGCATGGAGATTGAACGCTTGATTCTATCAAGGCGTAGCTTCTCCGAGTCAGTCATTGATACCTTTATACAGGCACGAAAGCCTGTCACCAGGAAAATCTACCATAAGATATGGTGTAAATATCTTTATTGGTGTGAATCCAAGAGTTACTCATGGAGTAAGGTTAGGATTCCTAGGATATTGTCCTTTCTCCAAGAGGGTTTGGACAAAGGCTCATCAGCTAGTTCTTTAAAGGGACAGATCTCTGCTCTGTCTATTCTTTTGCACAAGCGTCTGGCAGAGGTTCCAGACGTCCAGGCATTTTGTCAGGCTTTGGTTAGGATTATGCCTGTGTTTAAAACTGTTGCTCCCCCGTGGAGCTTAAACTTGGTTCTTAAAGTTCTTCAGGGAGTTCCGTTTGAACCCCTTCATTCCATTGATATTAAACTTTTATCTTGGAAAGTTCTGTTTTTGATGGCTATTTCCTCGGCTCGAAGAGTCTCTGAGTTATCTGCCTTACAATGTGATTCTCCTTATCTGATCTTTCATTCAGACAAGGTAGTTCTGCGTACCAAACCTTGGTTTTTACCTAAGGTGGTTTCTAACAGGAATATCAATCAAGAGATTGTTGTTCCATCATTGTGTCCTAATCCTTCTTCAAAGAAGGAACGTCTTTTGCATAATCTGGACGTAGTCCGTGCCTTGAAGTTTTACTTACATCCTACTAAAGATTTTCGTCAAACATCTGCCCTGTTTATTGTTTACTCTGGACAGAGGAGAGGTCAAAAAGCTTCGGCAACCTCTCTCTCCTTTTGGCTTCGGAGCATAATACGCTTAGCCTATGAGACTGCTGGACAGCAGCCCCCTGAAAGGATTACAGCTCATTCTACTAGAGCTGTGGCTTCCACCTGGGCCTTTAAAAATGAGGCCTCTGTTGAACAGATTTGCAAGGCTGCGACTTGGTCTTCGCTTCACACCTTTTCAAAATTTTACAAATTTGATACTTTTGCTTCTTCGGAGGCTGTTTTTGGGAGAGAGGTTCTACAGGCAGTGGTTCCTTCCATTTAAGTTCCTGCCTTGTCCCTCCCATCATCCGTTTACTTTAGCTTTGGTATTGGTATCCCACAAGTAATGGATGATCCGTGTACTGGATACACTTAACAAGAGAAAACATAATTTATGCTTACCTGATAAATTTATTTATCTTGTAGTGTATCCAGTCCACGGCCCGCCCTGTCCTTTTCAGGCAGGTCTAAATTTTAATTAAACTACAGTCACCACTGCACCCTATGGTTTCTCCTTTCTCGTCTTGTTTCGGTCGAATGACTGGATATGGCAGTGAGGGGAGGAGCTATATAGCAGCTCTGCTGTGGGTGATCCTCTTGCAACTTCCTGTTGGGAAGGAGAATATCCCACAAGTAATGGATGATCCGTGGACTGGATACACTGCAAGAGAAATAAATTTATCAGGTAAGCATAAATTATGTTTTTCGGCAATCTTCTGCCCTGTTTGTTGTTTTCTCTGGAAAACGTAAGGGTCAGAAGGCCACTTCTTCTCTGTCTCTCTGGTTGAGAAGTTTGATTCGTTTGTCTTATGAGACTGCTGGACAGCAGCCTCCTGAGAGATTTACGGCTCATTCCACTAGAGCGGTCTCCTCTTCTTGGGCTTTCAAAAATGAAGCTTCTGTGGATCAGATTTGCAAGGCGGCAATATGGTCCTCTCTAAATACTTTTTCCAAATTCTACAAATTTGATACTTTTGCCTCGGCCGAGGATTCTTTTGAGAGAAAGGTTCTTCAAGCGGTGGTGTCTTCTGTTTAGGTCCTCCTGCCTTTTTTCTCCCTCCCTGTTCATTCCGTGTCCTCTAGCTTGGGTATTGGTTCCCACTAGTAATTGGAATGATGTCGTGGACTCTCCATGTCATAGGAAAGAAAACAAAATTTATGTTTGCCTGATAAATTTCTTTCTTTCCGGACATGGAGTCCACGACCTCAGCCTCTTCTTTTTTTTTTTAAATATAATTCTGCAGTGTTTTTTGCATTAACCTCAGGCACCTTTTCACCCTTGTGTTTTTTTCTTCCTTTACATTTCCTTTCGCTGAATGACTGGGGGTTATGGGTAAGGCAGTTACACTCTTTGCCTCCTCCTGCTGGCCAGGAGTTGAATATCCCACTAGCAATTGGAATGATGTTGTGGACTCTCCATGTCTGGAAAGAAAGAAATTAATCAGGTAAGCATACATTTTGTTATATATTTCATCAGGATTTAAACCATAATAGTTTATCCTTAGTTATAGTCTTTTTCTTTATTTCTCTCTGTCTCCCTCTTAATGTATTTTGCTTTCTTGCTTTCAGTAAATACATAATGTAATGTCAAATGTTTAATATTGTGTAATACAAAATATGCAATATGCTTTTATTATACATTTTGCCGCCTTTTTCCTGTATATTTTGTTGGAAAAAATGGGTTTTCCAATTCTGAGAACTGGAAATTCACAATGCTATTACAAAACTAACTCTGTTATGTACCTTTGATCTGAGAAGGAACTGCAAAACAATGGCTATTTTGCTAACATCAAGTTTTATTGTATTGTTTCTCCGTTGTTCTTTTATCCTTGTATCCATGGGCAGCGCTGCAGAATCGGTTGGCGCTCTATAAATAAAGAATAATAATAATAAATAGTAGTTAGCCTTGTGTATTCCAGAGCATTGCTACTCTATATAAAAGCAAGTAGTGGATGGAGTGTGGCTGTTAAAAAAAGAGCTGCACCAACAATGGTTGTTTTTTTGGGGGGGAAATCACACCCACATATGTTAATTAACACTGCAGAAAAATTCTGTTAATACAAGGTTTATACTGTGATTTTAAATGGTCATTGAATCCCTTATCGAAAAGTTTATACTTTTTACTGAGAAAGAAAAGGAAAAGCAGGAATTAAAGGGTCTTTACAGCATTTTTCGATGTATGAATAAGCATATACAATAAAAACCTTAAATATGTCGTTCTCATGGTTGATTTTCATTCTTTTGCAGTCTAGGTAAGTTTCTCATTAAAAATCTTCTTGAAGGTCTTTATCTTTTTTTTAACTTTTGTATTTACTTCCCCCAGTAAACATCTTCTGCCTAAATATTGTGATGTTATATCAAACTACATTGTAAACTTTCTGGTTCAAACACAGCCAGATATAATACATTTGAGGGCCCCAAAACAAACTTAATATATACCTAGCTATTTCACATGTTTCTGTCCTCTTAACATTACCCAAACAATATTAATTTATTTGTATTCACTCAACAACATATCATTAATAATCAGTACATCAAAATTGGAACCATTTCTAAACAATACATTTATTTGATGCTCTTCTTTAGTACCTACGTGCATTAATAAAGACAATAACCCTTCACTGTGTTTATTTATATTTTCTTCATTTTTTATTAGATCAGCAAAAACTTGACTTTTCAATAGCTGCTGGCATGCAGTATTCTGTTGGAGACAAGTGTAAAGTGAGTATATGTTAGGATTTAGGAATTGTATTTACAGTACACAGTTTAGAAACATTTCAGTTTTTATACACAGGCTCCACAATCACTTTATTAAAACAAACAGAATCTATGTTTCTAATAATAAAAAATATGGAGAGTATGCTCCAAATACAGCAGTCTACCATGCAGTTCTCAGATTAATAGATTTACCATAATTGGCTGTTTGAGGGGGGCTACTTAAAGGGCCATGATATCCAAATGTTGAAACACTTAAAAGTGATGCAGCATAGCTGTAAAAAGCTGACTAGAAAATATCACCTGAACATCTCTATGTAAAAAAGAAAGATATTCTACCTCAGTGTCCTAAGTATTCACAACCCATTGTAAAGGACTTTAAACAGCAAATCAGTATGTTTGTCCCGGGACAGGCAAGGGAGTGAGTCTCATGCTCGTCTTATTCTCCTATTCAGTTTAAAGAAGTTTACTGTGAAATCTCATGAGATCACAGTAAAAGAGTTATTTTTTTTGTTACCTGTAGCTGGGCAGTAACTGAAATAACTTTTTACACAGCACTAAATCTGTTGTGCTGAGGAAGTTGTGAGGTAAAGAAAATCTTCCTTTTTTACATAGGGATGCTCAGGTGATATTTTCCTGCCAGCTTTTTACAGTTGTGCTGCATCACTTCCTAGTGATTTAGCATATGAGTATTATGTCCCTTTAAGAAGCAACAATGTGATGGTTCTAGGACAGAAGCCTGTTGTCAACGACATAACTTGCCAGAGCAGTTGCTATATTGGCACATATGGTACAAGGATGCTCAACTATATCAGTTTCCTGTTCTCCTGACACACCTGTCAGTTGGTATACAAAGTATATACAGTCCAGCTGCAGAGTAATATTAAAGTGCATGCTCCAGGGAACCACTGACTCAGTCCCCACAGATATGGCAAACATACAAGACAGCAGCACTTCCAAAAGTAATATAATTGCATTGATTGTACAAAATCCAACACAGGTGCAGAGCAGCAATACACAGCAATGTTTCTGGGTTAAAAACCCCTTAATCATGCATGAAACACATCTAATAGCCTTCAATTAACCCTTTACATGATTCTACCACCTTACAGCTTAAACACCATCTAGTGGTAAACAAAACAGAAGCACTAAATCAGTAATTTGGAATCTTACCCCTGTTTGGGCTGTTCAAGCTGTAACTCTATGATTAAAAGAACCCAATTTCTATATATCTCGTTTGGTTACCAATTTGATATTAAAGGGTATTATACCTGTCACACTAAATTTGTGATGTATATGCTCAAATGCCCCTGTGGGCGGGCCTATGTTGGTGAGACCACCCGGATTGTCTGGGATCAGATTGTGGAACATAATAATAATAGAAGATGTTGGATATTATCAGCACCAGTTGCTGGTCATTTTATAGAGACAGGACACTATTAGCCAACTACGGTTGATCACGTCAAGAAACTAGAAGTGGGGCAATAGGGAGTTAATTTTTAAACAACGTGAGACTTTCTGGATTTTTAAATTAGGAACTACAATAAATGCTATTATATTACTTTCTTCTGTTATGTGTGATCAGTCCACGGGTCATCATTACTTCTGGGATATAACTCCTCCCCAACAGGAAATGCAAGAGGATTCACCCAGCAGAGCTGCACATAGCTCCTCCCCTCTACGTCAGTCCCAGTCATTCTCTTGCACCCAACGACTAGATAGGATGTGTGAGAGGACTATGGTGATTATACTTAGTTTTTATGACTTCAATCAAAAGTTTGTTATTTTACAATAGCACCGGAGCGTGTTATTACTTCTCTGGCAGAGTTTGAGGAAGAATCTGCCAGAGTTTTTTACTATGATTTTAACCGGAGTAGTTAAGATCATATTGCTGTTCTCGGCCATCTGAGGGAGGTAAAAGCTTCAGATCAGGGGACAGCGGGCAGATGAATCTGCATTGAGGTATGTAGCAGTTTTTATTTTCTGAATGGAATTGATGAGAAAATCCTGCCATACCGTTATAATGACATGTATGTATACACTTCAGTATTCTGGGGATGGTATTTCACCGGAACTACTCTGTTAAAAGTCACTAATCCTTTTAATAAGTATTTATCATGTTAAACGTTTTTGCTGGAATGTAGAATCGTTTACATTGCTGAGGTACTGAGTGAATAAATATTTGGGCATTATTTTCCACTTGGCAGTTGTTTGCTTTTAATTGTGACAGTTTCGTTTCTCTTCACTGCTGTGTGTGAGGGGGAGGGGCCGTTTTTGGCGCTCTTTGCTACGCATCAAAAAATTCCAGTCAGTTACTCTTATATTTCCTGCATGATCCGGTTCATCTCTGACAGATCTCAGGGGTCTTCAAACTTCTTTGGAGGGAGGTAGATTCTCTCAGCAGAGCTGTGAGAATTTTATATTGACTGTGAATAAAAACGTTGCTCTGTAATTTTTATGTCAAATTTAATTATTGTTATTTTACTAATGGGAACAAACCTTTGCTAAAAGTTGTGTTGTTTTAAAGTTTGATGGTATAACTGTTTTTCAGTTCATTATTTCAACTGTCATTTAATCATTTAATCGTTTAGCTCCTCTTTGAGGCACAGTACGTTTTTACTAAAAAAGGTTATAACCAAGTTGCAAGTTTATTGCTAGTGTGTTAAACATGTCTGACTCAGAGGAAGATATCTGTGTCATTTGTTCCAATGCCAAGGTGGAGCCCAATAGAAATTTATGTACTAACTGTATTGATGCTACTTTAAATAAAAGTCAATCTGTACAATGTGAACAAATTTCACCAAACAGCGAGGGGAGAGTTATGCCGACTAACTCGCCTCACGCGGCAGTACCTGCATCTCCCGCCCGGGAGGTGCGTGATATTATGGCGCCTAGTACATCTGGGCGGCCATTACAGATAACATTACAAGATATGGCTACTGTTATGACTGAAGTTTTGTCTAAATTACCAGAACTAAGAGGCAAGCGTGATCACTCTGGGGTGAGAACAGAGTGTGCTGACAATACTAGGGCCATGTCTGATACTGCGTCACAGCTTGCAGAGCATGAGGACGGAGAGCTTCATTCTGTGGGTGACGGTTCTGATCCAAACAGATTGGATTCAGATATTTCAAATTTTAAATTTAAATTGGAGAACCTCCGTGTATTACTAGGGGAGGTCTTAGCAGCTCTCAATGATTGTAACACCGTTGCAATACCAGAGAAACTGTGTAGGTTGGATAAATACTTTGCGGTACCGGCGAGTACTGACGTTTTTCCTATACCTAAGAGACTAACTGAAATTGTTACTAAGGAGTGGGATAGACCCGGTGTGCCGTTCTCACCCCCTCCAATATTTAGAAAGATGTTTCCAATAGACGCCACCACTCGGGACTTATGGCAAACGGTCCCTAAGGTGGAGGGAGCAGTTTCTACTTTAGCTAAGCGTACCACTATCCCGGTGGAGGATAGCTGTGCTTTTTCAGATCCAATGGATAAAAAATTAGAGGGTTTCCTTAAGAAAATGTTTGTTCAACAAGGTTTTATATTGCAACCCCTTGCATGTATCGCGCCGATTACGGCTGCGGCAGCATTTTGGATTGAGTCTCTGGAAGAGAACCTTAGTTCATCTACGCTAGACGACATTACGGACAGGCTTAGAGTCCTTAAACTAGCTAATTCATTCATTTCGGAGGCCGTAGTACATTTAACCAAGCTTACGGCTAAGAACTCAGGATTCGCCATACAGGCACGTAGGGCGCTGTGGCTAAAATCCTGGTCAGCTGATGTTACTTCTAAGTCCAAATTACTTAATATACCTTTCAAGGGGCAGTCTTTATTTGGGCCCGGTTTGAAAGAAATTATCGCTGACATTACAGGAGGTAAGGGCCACGCCCTACCTCAAGACAAAGCCAAAGCTAAGGCTAGACAGTCTAATTTTCGTCCCTTTCGGAATTTCAAAACAGGAGCAGCATCAACCTCCACTGCACCAAAACAGGAAGGAGCTGTTGCTCGTTACAGGCAAGGCTGGAAGCCTAACCAGTCCTGGAACAAGAGCAAGCAGACCAGGAAACCTGCTGCTGCCCCAAAGACAGCATGAACCGAAAGCCCCCGATCCGGGACCGGATCTAGTGGGGGGCAGACTTTCTCTCTTCGCCCAGGCCTGGGCAAGAGATGTTCAGGATCCCTGGGCACTAGAGATCATATCTCAGGGATACCTTCTAGACTTCAAATTATCTCCCCCAAGAGGGAGATTTCATCTGTCAAGGTTGTCAACAAACCAGATAAAGAAAGAAGCGTTTCTACGCTGTGTACAAGATCTGTTATTAATGGGTGTGATCCATCCGGTTCCGCGGTCGGAACAAGGACAAGGGTTCTACTCAAACCTGTTTGTGGTTCCCAAAAAAGAGGGAACTTTCAGGCCAATCTTAGATTTAAAGATTCTAAACAAATTCCTAAGAGTTCCATCGTTCAAAATGGAAACTATTCGGACAATCTTACCCATGATCCAAAAGGGTCAGTACATGACCACAGTGGATTTAAAAGATGCTTACCTTCACATACCGATCCACAAAGATCATCACCGGTATCTAAGGTTTGCCTTCTTAGACAGGCACTACCAGTTTGTAGCTCTTCCATTCGGATTGGCTACGGCTCCAAGAATCTTCACTAAGGTTCTGGGTGCCCTTCTGGCGGTACTAAGACCGCGAGGGATTTCGGTAGCTCCGTACCTAGACGACATTCTAATACAAGCTTCAAGCTTTCAAACTGCCAAGTCTCATACAGAGCTAGTTCTGGCATTTCTAAGGTCGCATGGATGGAAAGTGAACGAAAAGAAGAGTTCTCTTTTTCCTCTCACAAGAGTTCCATTCTTGGGGACTCTTATAGATTCTGTAGAAATGAAGATTTACCTGACAGAAGACAGGTTAACAAAGCTTCAAAATGCATGCCGTGTCCTTCATTCCATTCAACACCCGTCAGTAGCTCAATGCATGGAGGTGATCGGCTTAATGGTAGCGGCAATGGACATAGTACCTTTTGCACGCCTACACCTCAGACCGCTGCAATTGTGCATGCTAGGTCAGTGGAATGGGGATTACTCAGATTTGTCCCCTACTCTGAATCTGAATCAAGAGACCAGAAATTCTCTTCTATGGTGGCTTTATCGGCCACACCTGTCCAGGGGGATGCCATTCAGCAGGCCAGACTGGACAATTGTAACAACAGACGCCAGCCTACTAGGTTGGGGCGCTGTCTGGAATTCTCTGAAGGCTCAGGGACTATGGAATCAGGAGGAGAGTCTCCTTCCAATAAACATTCTGGAATTGAGAGCAGTTCTCAATGCCCTTCTGGCTTGGCCCCAATTAACAACTCGGGGGTTCATCAGGTTTCAGTCGGACAACATCACGACTGTAGCTTACATCAACCATCAGGGAGGGACAAGAAGCTCCCTAGCAATGATGGAAGTATCAAGGATAATTCGCTGGGCAGAGTCTCACTCTTGCCACCTGTCAGCAATCCACATCCCGGGAGTGGAGAACTGGGAGGCGGATTTCTTGAGTCGCCAGACTTTTCATCCGGGGGAGTGGGAACTTCATCCGGAGGTCTTTGCCCAAATACTTCGACGTTGGGGCAAACCAGAGATAGATCTCATGGCGTCTCGCCAGAACGCCAAACTTCCTCGCTACGGGTCCAGATCCAGGGATCCGGGAGCGGTTCTGATAGATGCTTTGACAGCACCTTGGAACTTCGGGATGGCTTATGTGTTTCCACCCTTCCCGCTGCTTCCTCGATTGATTGCCAAAATCAAACAGGAGAGAGCATCAGTGATTCTAATAGCGCCTGCATGGCCACGCAGGACTTGGTATGCAGATCTAGTGGACATGTCATCCTGTCCGCCTTGGTCTCTACCTCTAAGACAGGACCTTCTGATACAGGGTCCATTCAAACATCAAAATCTAACTTCTCTGAAGCTGACTGCTTGGAAATTGAACGCTTGATTTTATCAAAACGTGGTTTTTCTGAGTCGGTTATTGATACCCTGATACAGGCTAGGAAGCCTGTTACCAGAAGGATTTACCATAAAATATGGCGTAAATACCTATACTGGTGCGAATCCAAAGGTTACTCCTGGAGTAAGGTTAGGATCGCTAGGATATTGTCTTTTCTACAAGAAGGTTTAGAAAAGGGTTTATCAGCTAGTTCATTAAAGGGACAGATTTCAGCTCTGTCCATCTTGTTACACAGGCGTCTGTCAGAAAATCCAGACGTCCAGGCCTTTTGTCAGGCTTTAGCTAGGATCAAGCCTGTGTTTAAAGCTGTTGCTCCGCCATGGAGTTTAAACTTAGTTCTTAACGTTTTACAGGGTGTTCCGTTTGAACCCCTTCATTCCATTGATATAAAATTGTTATCTTGGAAAGTTCTGTTTTTAATGGCTATTTCCTCGGCTCGAAGAGTCTCTGAGTTATCAGCCTTACATTGTGATTCTCCTTATCTGATTTTTCACTCAGACAAGGTAGTTCTGCGTACTAAACCTGGGTTCTTACCTAAGGTAGTCACTAACAGGAACATCAATCAAGAGATTGTTGTTCCATCCTTGTGCCCAAATCCTTCTTCAAAGAAGGAACGTCTTCTACACAATCTGGATGTAGTTCGTGCCCTCAAGTTCTACTTGCAGGCAACTAAAGATTTTCGCCAAACTTCTTCCCTGTTTGTCGTTTATTCTGGACAGAGGAGAGGTCAAAAAGCTTCTGCTACCTCTCTCTCTTTTTGGCTTCGTAGCATAATACGTTTAGCCTATGAGACTGCTGGACAGCAGCCTCCTGAAAGAATTACAGCTCACTCTACTAGAGCTGTGGCTTCCACTTGGGCCTTTAAGAATGAGGCCTCTGTTGAACAGATTTGCAAGGCTGCAACTTGGTCTTCGCTTGATACTTTTTCCAAATTTTACAAATTTGACACTTTTGCTTCTTCGGAGGCTATTTTTGGGAGAAAGGTTCTTCAGGCAGTGGTTCCTTCTGTATAATGAGCCTGCCTATCCCTCCCGTCATCCGTGTACTTTTGCTTTGGTATTGGTATCCCAGAAGTAATGATGACCCGTGGACTGATCACACATAACAGAAGAAAACATAATTTATGCTTACCTGATAAATTCCTTTCTTCTGTTGTGTGATCAGTCCACGGCCCGCCCTGTTTTTAAGGCAGGTAAATATCTTTTAAAATTATACTCCAGTCACCACTTCACCCTTGGTTACTCCTTTCTCGTTGATTCTTGGTCGAATGACTGGGACTGACGTAGAGGGGAGGAGCTATGTGCAGCTCTGCTGGGTGAATCCTCTTGCATTTCCTGTTGGGGAGGAGTTATATCCCAGAAGTAATGATGACCCGTGGACTGATCACACAACAGAAGAAAGGAATTTATCAGGTAAGCATAAATTATGTTTTTCTCCAACATAGGTGTGTCCGGTCCACGGCGTCATCCTTACTTGTGGGATATTCTCTTCCCCAACAGGAAATGGCAAAGAGCCCAGCAAAGCTGGTCACATGATCCCTCCTAGGCTCCGCCTACCCCAGTCATTCTCTTTGCCGTTGTACAGGCAACATCTCCACGGAGATGGCTTAGAGTTTTTTAGTGTTTAACTGTAGTTTTTATTATTCAATCAAGAGTTTGTTATTTTAAAATAGTGCTGGTATGTACTATTTACTCAGAAACAGAAAAGAGATGAAGATTTCTGTTTGTATGAGGAAAATGATTTTAGCACCGTAACTAAAATCCATGGCTGTTCCACACAGGACTGTTGAGAGCAATTAACTTCAGTTGGGGGAACAGTGTGCAGTCTCTTACTGCTTGAGGTATGACACATTCTAACAAGACGATGTAATGCTGGAAGCTGTCATTTTCCCTATGGGATCCGGTAAGCCATGTTTATTAAGATAGTAAATAAGGGCTTCACAAGGGCTTATTAAGACTGTAGACTTTTTCTGGGCTAAATCGATTCATTATTATCACATATTTAGCCTTGAGGAATCATTTATTCTGGGTATTTTGATATGATTATATCGGCAGGCACTGTTTTTGACACCTTATTCTTTAGGGGCTTTCCCTAATCATAGTCAGAGCCTCATTTTCGCGCCGGTATGGCGCACTTGTTTTTGAGGACAGCATGGCATGCAGCTGCATGTGTGTGGAGCTCTGATACATAGAAAAGTCTTTCTGAAGGCATCATTTGGTATCGTATTCCCCTTTGGGCTTGGTTGGGTCTCAGCAAAGCAGATTCCAGGGACTGTAAAGGGGTTAAATATAAAAACGGCTCCGGTTCCGTTATTTTAAGGGTTAAAGCTTCCAAATTTGGTGTGCAATACTTTTAAGGCTTTAAGACACTGTGGTGAATTTTGAACAATTCCTTCATACTTTTTCGCAATTGCAGTAATAAAGTGTGTTTAGTTTAAAATTTAAAGTGACAGTAACGGTTTTATTTTAAAACGTTTTTTGTGCTTTGTTATCAAGTTTATGCCTGTTTAACATGTCTGAACTACCAGATAGATTGTGTTCTGACTGTGGGGAAACCAAGGTTCCTTCTCATTTAACTATATGTATTTTATGTCATAAAATTTTTTTTAGTAAAAATGATGCCCAAGATGATTCCTCAAGTGAGGGGAGTAAGCATGGTACTGCATCATCCCCTCCTTCGTCTACACCAGTCTTGCCCATACAGGAGGCCCCTAGTACATCTAGTGCGCCAATACTCCTTACTATGCAACATTTAACGGCTGTAATGGATAATTCTATCAAAAACATTTTAGCCAATATGCCCGCTTATCAGCGAAAGCGCGACTGCTCTGTTTTAGAAAAATTCTGGTTTCTGAAGGGCCCCTACACCAGTCTGAGGGGGCCAGGGAGGTTTTGTCTGAGGGAGAAATTTCAGATTCAGGAAACATTTCTCAACAAGCTGAACCTGATGTGATTACTTTTAAATTTAAGTTGGAACATCTCCGCGCTCTGCTTAAGGAGGTGTTATCCAATTTGGATGATTGTGATTATCTGGTCATTCCAGAACCACTATGTAAAATGGAAAAGTTCTTAGAGGCCCCGGGGCCCCCCGAAGCTTTTCCTATATCCAAGCGGGTGGCGTACATTGTTAGTAAAGAATGGGACAGGCCCGGTATACCTTTAGTACCTCCCCCCATATTTATAAAATTGTTTTCCTATAGTCGACCCCAGAAAGGACTGATGGCAGACAGTCCCCAAGGTCGAGGGGGCGGTTTCTACTCTACACAAGCGCGCCACTATACCCATAGAAGATAGTTGTGCTTTCCAAGATCCTATGGATAAAAAATTAGAAGGTCTGCTAAAGATGTTTGTTCAGCAAGGTTCCCTTCTACAACCAATTGCATGCATTGTCCCTGTCACTGCAGCCGCGTGTTTCTAGTTTGATGAGCTAGGAAAGGCGATTATTAGTAATTCTTCTTCTTATGAGGAGATTATGGACAGAATTCGTGACAGAATTCGTGCTCTTAATTGGCTAATTCTTTCACCCTAGACGCCACCTTGCAATTGGCTAGGTTAGCGGCGAAAAAATTCTGGGTTTGCTATTGTGGCGCAGAGCGCTTTGGTTAAAATCTTGGGCAGCGGATGCTTCTTCCAAGAACAAATTGCTTGACATTCCTTTCAAGGGGAAAACACTCTTTGGCCCTGACTTGAAAGAGATTATCTCTGATATCACTGGGGGCAAGGGCCACGCCCTTCCTCAGGATAGGTCTTTTCAAGACCAAAAATAAACCTAAGTTTCGTCCCTTTCGCAGAAACGGATCAGCCCCAAGGGCTACGTCCTCTAAGCAGGAAGGTAATACTTCTCAAGCCAATCCAGCCTGGAGACCTATGCAAGGCTGGAACAAAGGAAAGCAGGCCAGGAAACCTGCCACTGCTACCAAGACAGCATGAAATGCGGGCCCCCGATCCGGGACCGGATCTGGTGGGGGGCAGACTCTCTCTCTTCGCTCAGGCTGGGGCAAGAGATGTTCTGGATCCTTGGGCGCTAGAAATAGTCTCCCAAGGTTATTCTCTGGAGTTCAAGGGGCTTCCTCCAAGGGGGAGGTTCCACAGGTCTCAGTTGTCTTCAGACCACATAAGAAGACAGGCATTCTTACATTGGGTAGAAGACCTGCTAAAAATGGGAGTGATTCATCCTGTTCCATTAGGAGAACAAGGGATGGGGTTCTACTCCAATCTGTTCATAGTTCCCAAAAAAGAGGGAACGTTCAGACCAATCTTAGATCTCAAGATCTTGAACAAGTTTCTCAAGGTTCCATCGTTCAAGATGGAAACCATTCGAACACTTCTTCCTTCCATCCAGGAAGGTCAATTCATGACCAAGGTGGATTTCAAGGATGCGTATCTACATATTCCTATCCACAAGGAACATCATCGGTTCCTAAGGTTTGCATTCCTGGACAAGCATTTCCAGTTCGTGGCGTTTTCTTTCGGATTAGCCACTGCTCCTAGGATTTTCTCATAGGTACTAGGGTCCCTTCTGGCGGTGCTAAGACCAAGGGGCATTGCTGTAGTACCTTACTTGGACGACATTCTGATTCGAGCGTCGTCCCTTCCTCAAGTAAAGGCTCACACGGACATTGTCCTGGCCTTTCTCAGATCTCACGGATGGAAAGTGAACGTGGAAAAGAGTTCTCTATCTCCGTCAACGAGGGTTCCCTTCTTGGGAACTATAATAGACTCCTTAGAAATGAGGATTTTTCTGACAGAAGCCAGAAAAACAAAACTTCTAGACTCTTGTCGGATACTTCATTCCGTTCCTCTTCCTTCCATAGCGCAGTGCATGGAAGTGATAGGTTTGATGGTAGCGGCAATGGACATAGTTCCTTTTGTGCGCATTCATCTAAGACCATTACAACTGTTCATGCTCAGTCAGTGGAATGGGGACTATTCAGACTTGTCTCCGAAGATACAAGTAAATCAGAGGACCAGAGACTCTTTCCGTTGGTGGCTGTCCCTGGACAATCTGTCACAAGGGATGACCTTCCGCAGACCAGAGTGGGTCATTGTCACGACCGACGCCAGTCTGATGGGCTGGGGCGCGGTCTGGGGATCCCTGAAAGCTCAGGGTCTTTGGTCTCGGGTAGACTCTCTTCTACCGATAAATATTCTGGAACTGAGAGCGATATTCAATGCTCTCAAAGCTTGGCCTCAGTTAGCGAGGGCCAAGTTCATACATCAACCATCAGGGGGGAACAAGGAGTTCCCTAGCGATGGAAGAAGTGACCAAAATCATTCTATGGGCGGAGTCTCACTCCTGCCACCTGTCTGCTATCCACATCCCAGGAGTGGAAAATTGGGAAGCGGATTTTCTGAATCGTCAGACATTGCATCCGGGGGAGTGGGAACTCCATCCGGAAATCTTTGCCCAAGTCACTCAACCGTGGGGCATTCCAGACATGGATCTGATGGCCTCTCGTCAGAACTTCAGAGTTCCTTACTACGGGTACAGATCCAGGGATCCCAAGGCGGCTCTAGTGGATGCACTAGTAGCACCTTGGACCTTCAAACTAGCTTATGTGTTCCCGCCGTTTCCTCTCATCCCCAGGCTGGTAGCCAGGATCAATCAGGAGAGGGCGTCGGTGATTTTGATAGCTCCTGCGTGGCCACGCAGGACTTGGTATGCAGATCTGGTGAATATGTCATCGGCTCCACCATGGAAGCTACCTTTGAGACGAGACCTTCTTGTTCTAGGTCCGTTCGACCCACTCCAGCTGACTGCTTGGAGATTGAACGCTTGATCTTATCAAAGCGAGGGTTCTCAGATTCTGTTATTAATACTCTTGTTCAGGCCTGAAAGCCTGTAACCAGAAAAATTACCACATTATTTGGTATATCTGTTGGTGTGAATCTGCAGGATTCCCTTGGGACAAGGTTAAGATTCCTAAGAGTCTATCCTTCCTTCGAGAAGGATTGGAAAAAGGATTATCTGCAAGTTCCTTGATGGGACAGATTTCTGCCTTGTCTGTGTTACTTCACAAAAAGCTGGCAGCTGTGCCAGATGTTCTAGCCTTTGTTCAGGCTCTGGTTAGAATCAAGCCTGTTTACAAAATTTTGACTCCTCCTTGGAGTCTCAACCTAGTTCTTTCAGTTCTTCAGGGGGTTCCGTTTGAACCCTTACATTCCGTTGATATTAAGTTATTATCTTGGAAAGTTTTGTTTTTGGTTGCAATTTCTTCTGCTAGAAGAGTTTCAGAATTATCTGCTCTGCAGTGTTCTTCTCCTTATCTGGTGTTCCATGCAGATAAGGTGGTTTTGCGTACTAAACCTGGTTTTCTTCCAAAAGTTGTTTCTAACAAAAACATTAACCAGGAGATAGTTGTGCCTTCTTTGTGTCCTAATCCAGTTTCAAAGAAGGAACGTTTGTTGCACAACTTTGATGTAGTTCGTGCTCTCAAATTTTACTTAGCAGCTACTAAGGATTTCAGACAAACTTTGTCTTTGTTTGTTGTTTATTCTGGTAAACGGAGAGGTCAAAAAGCAACTTCTACCTCTCTCTCCTTCTGGATTTAAAGCATTATCCGATTGGCTTATGAGACTGCCGGACGGCAGTCTCCTGAAAGAATCACAGCTCACTCCACTAGGGCTGTGGCTTCCACATGGGCCTTCAAGAACGAGGCTTCTGTTGATCAGATATGTAAGGCAGCGACTTGGTCTTCACTGCACACTTTTTCTAAATTTTACAAATTTGATACTTTTGCTTCTTCTGAGGCTATTTTTGGGAGAAAGGTTTTGCAAGCCGTGGTGCCTTCCATTTAGGTGACCTGATTTGCTCCCTCCCTTCATCCGTGTCCTAAAGCTTTGGTATTGGTTCCCACAAGTAAGGATGACGCCGTGGACCGGACACACCTATGTTGGAGAAAACAGAATTTATGTTTACCTGATAAATTACTTTCTCCAACGGTGTGTCCGGTCCACGGCCCGCCCTGGTTTTTTTAATCAGGTCTGATGATTTATTTTCTTTAACTACAGTCACCACGGTAACATATGGTTTCTCCTATGCAAATATTCCTCCTTAACGTCGGTCGAATGACTGGGGTAGGCGGAGCCTAGGAGGGATCATGTGACCAGCTTTGCTGGGCTCTTTGCCATTTCCTGTTGGGGAAGAGAATATCCCACAAGTAAGGATGACGCCGTGGACCGGACACACCGTTGGAGAAAGTAATTTATCAGGTAAACATAAATTCTGTTTTTGAAGTGCTGCTGTCTGCTTTATTTGTATGTTTGCCATACCTGTCATTTGGAGCAGTTTAGCTCTTTTCATCAAGTCCCTTTTGTCCCCTAGGTTCGCTTACAGCCAGGTGGAAAGTTTTTTAATGCCCATATTCAAGAAGTTGGTGCAGAGAATGGACCAGTTGTAGTATTTGTAGAGGAGCTGGGGATGAAGTAAGTGTGCATTTCTTTTAGATCACAGTTTGAAAAACTAATATTTCTACTGCAACTACAATGGCAAATTATAGTAACATCCAAATTATCCTCACACAAAACCATATGTTTATGTAACTGAAAATTATGCCGCTTCCAGTTACATAGCATTTCTACAAAATGTTAAGGGGACATGAAAGGCGTATATAAACTTGCATGACTTAGACAGACCATGCAATATTAAAGGGCTATAACAGTCCAAAAAGGACATGCTCTAATCTGTTATAGCATTTCATTTTACGACTATCGACCTTGCTCTTCTGTAGAGAGGGGTTAAACACACAGTAGAAGTGTCATTCAATACCCACGGTGCACTTTTGGTCCCGAACTGAACCCGCCACTGATCCAATCAGCAGTGCCAGTCCCATGACTCAGATGTGCAACTAGCGTTGCAAATTAGATTAGCGGCATGTTCCACTTGGGACCAGCAGTGCACCGTGGGTCCTGAGCAGCACTTCTACTTTGTGTTTATCCTCTTTGTAGAGGTTAAACACAGTAGAGGAGGGTCGATGGTTGTAAAATTTCAGATTAGAGCATGTCATTTTTGGATTATTATGTCACTTTAAGAGACTTAAAGGGACACTGAACCCAAATTTTTTCTTTCGTGATTCAGATAGAGCATGCAATTTTAAGCAACTTTATAATTTACTCCTATTATCAATTTTTCTACGTTCTCTTGCTTCCTTTATTTGAAAAAGAAGGCATCTAAGCTATTTGTTTGGTTCAGGACCATGGAAAGCACTTATTTTTTGGTGGATGAATTTATCAACCAATCAGCAAGAACAACCCAGGTTGTTCACCAAAAATGGGCCGGCATCTAAACTTACATTTTTGCATTTTAAATAAAGTTACCAAGAGAATGAATACAATTTGATAATAGTAGTAAATTAGAAAGTTGCTTAAAATTGCATGCTCTATCTGAATCACGAAAGAAAAAATTTGGGTTCAGTATCCCTTTAAATACTTCTATTAAATTGACTTTGCTTTTTTTGCATCCTTTTGTTGAAAGACTAGATAGACTCAATAACAGCAGTAACCTACTTTGTGCTAGCTGGTAATTCTTGTATACACACGCACATGGCACTTGCCATTCATTCTCACTTATTGTCTTGCACCCTCACAACTGCAACCTAGTTCTTAGTGGGCTTAACAACACTTTCCTGTCCACACGTGGAATTGTTGTGTTTTCTCCAACATAGGTGTGTCCGGTCCACGGCGTCATCCTTACTTGTGGGATATTCTCCTCCCCAACAGGAAATGGCAAAGAGCCCAGCAAAGCTGGTCACATGATCCCTCCTAGGCTCCGCCTTCCCCAGTCATTCTCTTTGCCGTTGTACAGGCAACATCTCCACGGAGATGGCTTAGAGTTTTTTGGTGTTTAACTGTAGTTTTTATTCTTCAATCAAGAGTTTGTTATTTTAAAATAGTGCTGGTATGTACTATTTACTCTGAAACAGAAAAGTGATGAAGATTTCTGTTTGTAAGAGGAAAATGATTTTAGCAACCGTTACTAAAATCGATGGCTGTTTCCACACAGGACTGTTGAGAGGAATTAACTTCAGTTGGGGGAAACAGTGAGCAGACTTTTGCTGCTTGAGGTATGACACATTTCTAACAAGACGATGTATTGCTGGAAGCTGTCATTTTCCCTATGGGATCCGGTAAGCCATTTTTATTACATAAGAATAAAGGGCTTCACAAGGGCTTTTAAGACTGGTAGACATTTTCTGGGCTAAAACGATTGATATATAAGCATTTTTAATACTTCATAGCTTTGAGGAATTATTTTATTCTTGGGAATTATGTAAAATAACCGGCAGGCACTGTATTGGACACCTTATTCTCTAGGGGCTTTCCCTAATCATAGGCAGAGCCTCATTTTCGCGCCTCTATTGCGCACTTGTTTTTGGGAAGCATGACATGCAGATGCATGTGTGAGGAGCTCTGATACATAGAAAAGGCTTTCTGAAGGCGTCATTTGGTATCGTATTCCCCTTTGGGCTTGGTTGGGTCTCAGCAAAGCAGATACCAGGGACTGTATAGGGGTTAAATATAAAAACGGCTCCGGTTCCGTTATTTTAAGAGTTAAAGCTTTCAAATTTGGTGTGCAATACTTTTAAGGCTTTAAGACACTGTGGTGAAATTTTGGTGAATTTTGAACAATTCCTTCATACTTTCTCACATTTGCAGTAATAAAGTGTGTTCAGTTTAAAATTTAAAGTGACAGTAACGGTTTTATTTTAAAACGTTTTTTGTACTTTGTTATCAAGTTTATGCCTGTTTAACATGTCTGAACTACCAGATAGACTGTGTTCTGTATTGGGGAAGCCAAGGTTCCTTCTCATTTAAATAGATGTGATTTATGTGACACAAAATTTAGAGAAAATGATGCCCAAAATGATTCCTCAAGTGAGGGGAGTAAGCATGGTACTGCATCATCCCCTCCTTCGTCTACGCCAGTCTTGCCCACACAGGAGGCCCCTAGTACATCTAGTGCGCCAATACTCCTTACTATGCAACAATTAACGGCTGTAATGGATAATTCAATCAAAAACATTTTAGCCAAAATGCCCACTTATCAGCGAAAGCGCGACTGCTCTGTTTTAGAAAATACGGAAGAGCATGAGGACGCTGATGATATTGGTTCTGAAGTGCCCCTACACCAGTCTGAGGGGGCCAGGGAGGTTTTGTCTGAGGGAGAAATTTCAGATTCAGGGAAAATTTCTCAACAAGCTGAACCTGATGTGATTACATTCAAATTTAAATTGGAACATCTCCGCGCTCTGCTTAAGGAGGTGTTATCTACTCTGGATGATTGTGAGAATTTGGTCATTCCAGAGAAATTATGTAAGATGGACAAGTTCCTAGAGGTCCCGGGGCCCCCCGAAGCTTTTCCTATACCCAAGCGGGTGGCGGATATTGTAAACAAAGAATGGGAAAGGCCCGGCATACCTTTCGTCCCTCCCCCTATATTCAAGAAATTGTTTCCTATGGTCGACCCCAGAAAGGACTTATGGCAGACGGTCCCCAAGGTCGAGGGGGCGGTTTCTACTCTAAACAAACGCACCACTATACCCATAGAAGATAGTTGTGCTTTCAAAGATCCTATGGATAAAAAATTAGAGGGTTTGCTTAAAAAGATGTTTGTTCAGCAAGGTTACCTTCTACAACCAATTTCATGCATTGTTCCTGTCACTACAGCAGCGTGTTTCTGGTTCGATGAACTAGAAAAGGCGCTCAATAAAGATTCTTCTTATGAGGAGATTTTGGACAGAATTCATGCTCTCAAATTGGCTAACTCTTTCACCTTAGACGCCACTTTGCAATTGGCTAGATTAGCGGCGAAAAATTCTGGGTTTGCTATTGTGGCGCGCAGAGCGCTTTGGCTAAAATCTTGGTCAGCGGATGCGTCTTCCAAGAACAAATTGCTTAACATTCCTTTCAAGGTGAAAACGCTGTTTGGCCCTGACTTGAAAGAGATTATTTCTGATATCACTGGGGGTAAGGGCCACGCCCTTCCTCAGGATAGGTCTTTCAAGGCTAAAAATAAACCAAATTTTCGTCCCTTTCGCAGAAACGGACCAGCCCCAAGTGCTACATCCTCTAAGCAAGAGGGTAATACTTCTCAAGCCAAGCCAGCCTGGAGGCCAATGCAAGGCTGGAACAAAGGTAAGCAGGCCAAGAAACCTGCCACTGCTACCAAGACAGCATGAGATGTTGGCCCCCGATCCGGGACCGGATCTGGTGGGGGGCAGACTCTCTCTCTTCGCTCAGGCTTGGGCAAGAGATGTTCTGGATCCTTGGGCGCTGGAAATAGTCTCCCAAGGTTATCTTCTGGAATTCAAGGGGCTTCCCCCAAGGGGGAGGTTCCACAGGTCTCAATTGTCTTCAGACCACATAAAAAAACAGGCATTCTTGCATTGTGTAGAAGACCTGTTAAAAATGGGAGTGATTCATCCTGTTCCATTAGGAGAACAAGGGATGGGGTTCTACTCCAATCTGTTCATAGTTCCCAAAAAAGAGGGAACATTCAGACCAATCTTAGATCTCAAGATCCTAAACAAGTTTCTCAAGGTTCCATCGTTCAAAATGGAAGCCATTCGAACAATTCTTCCTTCCATCCAGGAAGGTCAATTCATGACCACGGTGGATTTAAAGGATGCGTATCTACATATTCCTATCCACAAGGAACATCATCGGTTCCTAAGGTTCGCCTTTCTGGACAAGCATTACCAGTTTGTGGCACTTCCGTTCGGATTAGCCACTGCTCCAAGAATTTTCACAAAGGTACTGGGGTCCCTTCTAGCGGTGCTAAGACCAAGGGGCATTGCAGTAGTACCTTACTTGGACGACATTCTGATTCAAGCGTCGTCCCTTCCACAAGCAAAGGCTCACACGGACATCGTCCTGGCCTTTCTCAGATCTCACGGGTGGAAAGTGAACGTAGAAAAAAGTTCTCTATCTCCGTCAACAAGAGTTCCCTTCTTGGGAACAATTATAGACTCCTTAGAAATGAGGATTTTTCTGACAGAGGCCAGAAAATCAAAACTTCTAAACTCTTGTCAAGTACTTCATTCTGTTCCTCTTCCTTCCATAGCGCAGTGCATGGAAGTAATAGGTTTGATGGTCGCGGCAATGGACATAGTTCCTTTTGCGCGAATTCATCTGAGACCATTACAACTGTGCATGCTCAGTCAGTGGAATGGGGATTATACAGACTTGTCTCCGACGATCCAAGTAGATCAGAGGACCAGAGATTCACTCCGTTGGTGGCTGTCCCTGGACAACCTGTCACAGGGGATGAGCTTCCGCAGACCAGAGTGGGTCATTGTCACGACCGACGCCAGTCTGGTGGGCTGGGGCGCGGTCTGGGGACTCCTGAAAGCTCAGGGCCTTTGGTCTCGGGAAGAATCTCTTCTCCCGATAAATATTCTGGAACTAAGAGCGATATTCAATGCTCTCAAGGCTTGGCCTCAGCTAGCAAAGGCCAAATTCATACGGTTTCAATCGGACAACATGACGACTGTTGCGTACATCAACCATCAGGGGGGAACAAGGAGTTCCCTGGCGATGGAAGAAGTGACCAAAATCATTCAATGGGCGGAGACTCACTCCTGCCACTTGTCTGCAATCCACATCCCAGGAGTGGAAAATTGGGAAGCGCATTTTCTGAGTCGTCAGTCATTTCATCCGGGGGAGTGGGAACTCCATCCGGAAATCTTTGCCCAAATTACTCAGTTGTGGGGCATTCCAGACATGGATCTGATGGCCTCTCGTCAGAACTTCAAGGTTCCTTGTTACGGGTCCAGATCCAGGGATCCCAAGGCGACTCTAGTAGATGCACTAGTAGCACCTTGGACCTTCAAACTAGCGTATGTATTCCCACCGTTTCCTCTCATCCCCAGGCTGGTAGCCAGGATCAATCAGGAGAGGGCATCGGTGATCTTGATAGCTCCTGCGTGGCCACGCAGGACTTGGTATGCAGACCTGGTGAATACAGGGAGTGCAGAATTATTAGGCAAATGAGTATTTTGACCACATCATCCTGTTTATGCATGTTGTCTTACTCCAAGCTGTATAGGCTCGAAAGCCTACTACCAATTAAGCATATTAGGTGATGTGCATCTCTGTAATGAGAAGGGGTGTGGTCTAATGACATCAACACTCTATATCAGGTGTGCATAATTATTAGGCAACTTCCTTTCCTTTGGCAAAATGGGTCAAAAGAAGGACTTGACAGGCTCAGAAAAGTAAAAAATAGTGAGATATCTTGCAGAGGGATGCAGCACTCTTAAAATTGCAAAGCTTCTGAAGCGTGATCATCGAACAATCAAGCGTTTCATTCAAAATAGTCAACAGGGTCGCAAGAAGCGTGTGGAAAAACCAAGGCGCAAAATAACTGCCCATGAACTGAGAAAAGTCAAGCGTGCAGCTGCCAAGATGCCACTTGCCACCAGTTTGGCCATATTTCAGAGCTGCAACATCACTGGAGTGCCCAAAAGCACAAGGTGTGCAATACTCAGAGACATGGCCAAGGTAAGAAAGGCTGAAAGACGACCACCACTGAACAAGACACACAAGCTGAAACGTCAAGACTGGGCCAAGAAATATCTCAAGACTGATTGTTCTAAGGTTTTATGGACTGATGAAATGAGAGTGAGTCTTGATGGGCCAGATGGATGGGCCCGTGTCTGGATTGGTAAAGGGCAGAGAGCACCAGTCCGACTCAGACGCCAGCAAGGTGGAGGTGGAGTACTGGTTTGGGCTGGTATCATCAAAGATGAGCCTCTTCGGGTTGAGGATGGAGTCAAGCTCAACTCCCAGTCCTACTGCCAGTTTCTGGAAGACACCTTTTTCAAGCAGTGGTACAGGAAGAAGTCTGCATCCTTCAAGAAAAACATGATTTTCATGCAGGACAATGCTCCATCACACGCATCCAAGTACTCCACAGCGTGGCTGGCAAGAAAGGGTATAAAAGAAGAAAATCTAATGACATGGCCTCCTTGTTCACCTGATCTGAACCCCATTGAGAACCTGTGGTCCATCATCAAATGTGAGATTTACAAGGAGGGAAAACAGTACACCTCTCTGAACAGTGTCTGGGAGGCTGTGGTTGCTGCTGCACGCAATGTTGATGGTGAACAGATCAAAACACTGACAGAATCCATGGATGGCAGGCTTTTGAGTGTCCTTGCAAAGAAAGGTGGCTATATTGGTCACTGATTTGTTTTTGTTTTGTTTTTGAATGTCAGAAATGTATATTTGTGAATGTTGAGATGTTATATTGGTTTTACTGGTAAAAATAAATAATTGAAATGGGTATATATTTGTTTTTTGTTAAGTTGCCTAATAATTATGCACAGTAATAGTCACCTGCACACACAGATATCCCCCTAAAATAGCTATAACTAAAAACAAACTAAAAACTACTTCCAAAACTATTCAGCTTTGATATTAATGAGTTTTTTGGGTTCATTGAGAACATGGTTGTTGTTCAATAATAAAATTAATCCTCAAAAATACAACTTGCCTAATAATTCTGCACTCCCTGTATGTCATCGGCTCCACCATGGAAGCTACCTTTGAGACGGGACCTTCTTGTTCAAGGTCCGTTCGAACATCCGAATCTGGTCTCACTCCAACTGACTGCTTGGAGATTGAACGCTTGATTTTATCAAAGCAAGGGTTCTCAGATTCTGTCATTGATACTCTTGTTCAGGCCAGAAAGCCTGTAACTAGAAAAATCTACCATAAAATATGGAAAAGATATATCTGTTGGTGTGAATCTAAAGGATTCCCTTGGGACAAGATAAAAATTCCTAAGATTCTATCCTTTCTTCAAGAAGGTTTGGAGAAAGGATTATCTGCAAGTTCTTTGAAGGGACAGATTTCTGCTTTGTCTGTGTTACTTCACAAAAAGCTGGCAGCTGTGCCAGATGTTCAAGCTTTTGTTCAGGCTCTGGTTAGAATCAAGCCTGTTTACAAACCTTTGACTCCTCATTGGAGTCTCAATTTAGTTCTTTCAGTTCTTCAGGGGGTTCCGTTTGAACCCTTACATTCCGTTGATATTAAGTTATTATCTTGGAAAGTTTTGTTTTTGGTTGCAATTTCTTCTGCTAGAAGAGTTTCAGAATTATCTGCTCTGCAGTGTTCTCCTCCTTATCTGGTGTTCCATGCAGATAAGGTGGTTTTGCGTACTAAACCTGGTTTTCTTTCGAAAGTTGTTTCTAACAAAAACATTAACCAGGAGATAGTCGTGCCTTCTTTGTGTCCGAATCCAGTTTCAAAGAAGGAACGTTTGTTGCACAATTTGGATGTAGTTCGTGCTCTAAAATTCTATTTAGATGCTACAAAGGATTTTAGACAAACATCTTCCTTGTTTGTTGTTTATTCTGGTAAAAGGAGAGGTCAAAAAGCAACTTCTACCTCTCTCTCTTTTTGGCTTAAAAGCATCATCAGATTGACTTACGAGACTGCCGGACGGCAGCCTCCTGAAAGAATCACAGCTCATTCCACTAGGGCCGTGGCTTCCACATGGGCCTTC
This sequence comes from Bombina bombina, assembly GCF_027579735.1. Taxonomy (NCBI): domain Eukaryota; kingdom Metazoa; phylum Chordata; class Amphibia; order Anura; family Bombinatoridae; genus Bombina; species Bombina bombina. The sequence continues at coordinate 1,081,393,150 of NC_069500.1, read as the reverse complement.
AAGAACGAGGCTTCTGTTGATCAGATATGTAAGGCAGCGACTTGGTCTTCACTGCACACTTTTACTAAATTTTACAAATTTGATACTTTTGCTTCTTCTGAGGCTATTTTTGGGAGAAAGGTTTTGCAAGCCGTGGTGCCTTCCATCTAGGTGACCTGATTTTCTCCCTCCCTTCATCCGTGTCCTAAAGCTTTGGTATTGGTTCCCACAAGTAAGGATGACGCCGTGGACCGGACACACCTATGTTGGAGAAAACAGAATTTATGTTTACCTGATAAATTACTTTCTCCAACGGTGTGTCCGGTCCACGGCCCGCCCTGGTTTTTTAATCAGGTCTGATAATTTATTTTCTTTGACTACAGTCACCACGGTATCATATGATTTCTCCTATGCAAATATTCCTCCTTTACGTCGGTCGAATGACTGGGGAAGGCGGAGCCTAGGAGGGATCATGTGACCAGCTTTGCTGGGCTCTTTGCCATTTCCTGTTGGGGAGGAGAATATCCCACAAGTAAGGATGACGCCGTGGACCGGACACACCGTTGGAGAAAGTAATTTATCAGGTAAACATAAATTCTGTTTTTTTGTGTTTTTTTTGTGTTTTTTTATTACCTGGATGGTTCTCTTGTAATTGCTATATTATCCCAAATTCAGATTTCAGAACCATCTAATAGACCAGGTTTCTAGGAGTATCTTAGATGAGTACAGGTTAAATAACTACAATTACTCACCAACTTACCACCTGTGCTGTATCATTTGTTTGCTGATAACCTGTTTAAAGGGACATTATCTTTATTTGTTGCAAACCTGCAAAGAAGGAGCATTTATCTTTTGTTTGCTGATAACCTGCTTAAAGGGACATTAACTTTGTTTCTTGCTAACCTGCTAAAGAGGAACAATTATCATTTGTTTGCTGATAACCTGCTTAAAGGGACATTATTTTCAATTATCATTTGTTTGCTGATAACCTGCTTAAAGGGACATTATTTTACTATTATCCTGTGTGTCAATCCAGTTATCAAGAAGATATACAGAGTTACTATTTCTTTTGGGAGAACCTTGTATCCTGCTTATTTTGTTTCCTGAGTGGGTCACGTCCTGGATATTCCTCAGTGTGCTAGCGTGTGTTCTACTTTTCACGCTAGCAGTTGGGTTAGATCCTGGGCTGACTTTATACGGCTGACAATACAAACGGGCCATAAATGGACCCCACTGAATTATCCATGGCCATGGCTCACTAGGGACAATTACTGGGATCTCATGCTACCCACTTGCAATCCTTGGACTCTAAGCTAGATCAAATAACTACATTATTACAGAGCTTGGTTGCTCCTATTCATCCTAATCCTATTGAGGCATCTCCTCCTCCAATTCCCAACAATCAATTACAAGGACAATTGAGTCCCAGGATACCTCTTCCAGACAAATATGATGGGAATCCTGAAGATTGTAGGGGTTTTCTGAATCAATGCCGACTTAACTTTCGTAACAGTCCTACCCTCTTTGCTACTCCCTCTTCTAAGATTACATTTCTAATTTCTTTAGTGAAAGGAAGAGCCTTGGGTATCACCTTTGTTAGAAAAGAATGATCCTTTACTTCAGGATGTGGATGCCTTTCTCTCAGTATTCTATAACGTGTTCGACAAACCTGGAAGGTCTTCCGCTGCGGAAGCCTCTCTATTAGACCTACGACAGGGTGGTCAACATGTGTCTCAATATGCCATTGAGTTCCACACTCTTGCATCTGAAACTACTTGGAATCAAGGAGCTCTTAGAGCAGCTTTTCGCAAAGGACTTTCAGAACGTCTCAAAGATGAATTGGTGTATCGGGAACTTCCAGAATCCCTTGAAGCCTTGATAAATCTTTGTATCTGTCTCGATTCCAGATATCGGGAACGTCAACAAGAAAGAGAAAGAAATCAGAAGTCCTCAACTCGAACCCCTTTTCGTCTGGCTCCTCGTTTTTCTAACCCAGTAACGCCTACCTCTCCCTCTCCTGATCAGGCTGAACCTATGGAAGTAGGAACCATAAAATTAACAGAAACTGAGCGTTTGAGAAGACGTTCTCTTGGCCTGTGTTTGTACTGTGGCTTAAAGGGCATTTATTAAGGGATTGTCCTACCAGGTCAGTAAAAGCCAGGGCTTAACTTCTGTCCAGGGAACTAAGTTAAGCCAAAAAGAAGTTCATTCCCTCTATAATAAACTCTTTGTTCCAGTAACTCTTCAAATTGGTGGTAGCAAGATACATACCCAAGCTCTTATCGATTCTGGCGCAGGAGGAGTGTTCATTGACTCCACTTTTGTGACTACTCACACAATTCCCTTAATAAGAAAAAAGTTTTCAGTTTCTGTCTCTTCCGTTAGTGGAGATCCTTTGGGTTCCGGATTCATCCAGTTTGCTACTAAACCCATACTTTTTTCCGTCGGAGTACTTCGTTGTGAGAAGATATGTTTTGATGTTATTTCTACTCAATTTCCCATAATCTTGGGTCTCCCTTGGCTTCAATTGCATAACCCTACCTTTTCTTGGACCCATGGGGAACTCACCTCTTGGGGGTCATCATGCCATACTAATTGTCTCCAAGAACTTAATAAGTCACCACTCACTATTGCTCTCACTTCCGACACTTCTGGTCCTTTACCTATGCCTTACCAAGATTTTGTCAATGTTTTTTCTAAGAAAGAAGCAGAACGTCTTCCTCCTCACCGTCCATTCGATTGCCCCATTGATCTCCTCCCTTGGGCTTCTTATCCTCGAGGCAAGACTTACCCACTTTCAAGGCCTGAAAATGTAGCTCTGGAAGAATATATCAAAGATAATCTGGCCAGAGGATTTATTCGACCCTCCTCTTCTCCTGTAGGGGCTGGATTCTTTTTTGTGGGAAAGAAGGATGGCGGCCTGCGACCTTGTATCGATTACAGAGGGCTAAATCAAATTACCATCAAGAACAGTTATCCTTTACCCCTTATTCCTGAATTATTCACGTATCTTCAAGGTTCCACCATATTTACCAAGCTATATCTTCGTGGTGCATACAACCTTATCCGTATGCGCAAAGGTGATGAATGGAAGACAGCCTTTAACACTCGATTTGGGCACTATGAGTATCTGGTCATGCCTTTTGGGCTGTGTAATGCCCCTGCTGTTTTTTAACACTTTGTAAATGAGATTTTTCAGGATTTTTTGAACATTTTTGTCATCATTTACCTTGACGATATTTTGATTTTTTCTCAAAACTACCAAGATCATATACATCACGTCAGGAAGGTACTTCAACGTTTAAGAACCAACCATCTTTTTGCTAAACTGGAAAAATGTTCTTTTCATCAAAGGTCCATACCCTTCTTGGGATATGTAATCTCCGAATCAGGATTTGAGATGGATCCAACTAAACTTTCTGCCATTTTGGATTGGCCTAGACCTGACTCTCTTAAAGCTCTTCAACATTTTCTAGGCTTCGCCAGTTATTATAGGAAATTCATCAAAGGTTTTGCTACAATTACGTCACCTCTTACATCTCTCACCAGGAAAGGGCAAAATTGTAAAGAATGGCCTCCTGAGGCTGTTAAAGCTTTCGATTCTCTCAAAGAAGCCTTCTCTTCTGCACCTATCCTCAGTCACCCAAATCCGGATTTTCAATTCATCCTAGAAGTGGATGCTTCTTCTGTTGCTGCTGGGGCTGTTCTTTCCCAACGAATACCTGACACAGGAAAGATTCATCCTGTTGGATTCTTCTCCAAGAAATTCACTCCTTCTGAATTAAATTATGACGTAGGCAATAAGGAGTTGCTTGCCATTAAAATGGCCCTGGACGAATGGAGGCATTGGTTAGAGGGTACTTATTTACCATTTACTATACTCACCGATCATAAGAACCTTCTATATCTTCAAACGGCCAAACGACTGAATTCCAGACAAGCACGTTGGTCTTTATTCTTCTCACGTTTTCATTACATCTGTCTTAAATACCCGGTTCTAAGAACATCAAAGCTGACGCCCTTTCCAGACAATTTCAAGATACCTCAACTCCTGAGTCTGGTACCATTCTTCAACCTCATAAGGTCTTAGCCCAGTTATCAACTACTTGGTTACAAGATTTACAATCTGCTCAGAAGAATCTTCCTTTGTCTTGCAAACCCCCTGATGGCCTACTCCTGAACGTCTTCGTTCCAAGATTCTATATTGGGCTCATGACAGTCCTCTCTCTGGACATCCTGGCATCAGTAACACCGCTCGGAATCTCAAGCAACATGTCTGGTGGCCTACTCTTTCTCAGGATGTTAAAGATTATGTCTGTGTGTACACAGTGTGCCACCAATAAGACTCCTCGTCAACTTCCTTCTGGTTTGCTCCAACAGTTACCCATTCCTCATCAGCCTTGGACCCATTTATCCATGGATTTCATTACAGACCTTCCTCTTTCAGCTGGAAACAACACTATTTGAGTGGTTGTTGACAGGTTCACTAAGACAGCACACTTCATTCCTTTACCTGGTTTACCATCTGCCAAAAGACTTTCTGAACTATTTCTTTCACACATTGTGAGATTACATGGCTTCCCTCTGGATATCGTTTCAGATAGAGGGGTACAATTTGTTTCCCGGTTTTGGAGATCACTCTGCAAACACTTTGGAACAATGATTTCTTTGTCTACCTCACATCATCCAGAATCTAATGGCCAGACCAAAAGGGTAAACCAGTGCCTTGAAACTTAACTTAGACACTATGTGGATCATCATCATTCTAATTGGAGTGGTTATCTCCCACTAGCAGAATTGGCTCATAACGCCCGATACAATTCCTCTCTTCAGACCTCTCCTTTTCATGCAGCCTATGGATTTCAACCCAGAACATTTCCTCTTCATACTTCTTCCACAGAAAATCCTGCTTCTGATCTATCTGCCCGGAGGTTAACTCGTCATTGGAGGAGGATACGTCTTCTTCTTTCCAAGGCTTCTAAACATTATAAGTTCTTTTCTGATCTTCGACGGAAGAAAGCTCCCAAATATCGGCCTGGCGATAAGGTTTGGGTCTCTTCGTGTCATCTTCGTCTCAAGCAGCCTTCCACCAAATTGGGCCCACGATATGTGGGTCCTTTCTGGATACTGGGTCAAGTATGTTCTACTGCTTACCGAATTGCTCTGCCCAAGACTCTCAAGGCCCATTCTGTATTCCATGTGTCTCTTCTAAAACCTATGTTGTCTAATAGGTATTCTAAACCTATGTTAAAGCCTCCACCTCTTTTGATTCATGGACAACCTGAATTTGAGGTCAGTCACATTCTTGATTCCAAACTTTGTGGCAAACAATTGAGCGGGGGGGGGGGGGGGGGGGTGCTGTCACGATTTCCGTTCATCGCTGTGGCTCCCGGAGCTCTTCAGTTGCCAAGTTGTATTTTCTGACACTCCCTCTGATGTTACGGACCTCTCTCTCAGCCTTTAAATCACGGCGGGAGATCTTGCTTGGGGCCCGTTTGTAAAACCTGTCTTCGGATCTGTGAGTACCCTGTTTATTTCAAAATTCCTCAACCTTCCTTCTGGATATCTACCTGTGCCTGAATTACCTTATTAATTCTAAGAACCTCATTCTCTGGATTTAATCACCCTTGTTAGTCAGACCTTGCTTGCCTCAAAATGTTTGATAACCTGCTTAAAAGAACATTATCTTTGTTTGTTGCAAACCTGCAAAGAAGGAGCATTTATTATTTGTTTGCTGATAACCTGCTTAAAAGAACATTATCTTTATTTGTTGCAAACCTGCAAAGAAGGAGCATTTATCGTTTGTTTGCTGATAACCTGTTTAAAGGGACATTATCTTTATTTGTTGCAAACCTGCAAAGAAGGAGCATTTATCGTTTGTTTGCTGATAACCTGTTTAAAGGGACATTATCTTTATTTGTTGCAAAAGTGCAAAGAAGGAGCATTATCTTTTGTTTGCTGATAACCTGCTTAAAGGGACATTAACTTTGTTTCTTGCTAACCTGCTAAAGAGGAACAATTATCATTTGTTTGCTGATAACCTGCTTAAAGGGACATTATTTTCAATTATCATTTGTTTGCTGATAACCTGCTTAAAGGGACATTATTTTACTATTATCCTGTGTGTCAATCCAGTTATCAAGAAGATATACAGAGTTACTATTTCTTTTGGGAGAACCTTGTATCCTGCTTATTTTGTTTCCTGAGTGGGTCACGTCCTGGATATTCCTCAGTGTGCTAGCGTGTGTTCTACTTTTCACGCTAGCAGTTGGGTTAGATCCTGGGCTGACTTTATACGGCTGACATAGTGGAGCTGGTCAAGTGATTTTTTTTTTGTTTTGTTTAGTTTTATAAATAAAATAATACTAAAATAGCCTGATCGTTTCACAGAGAGAGACTAAATTCTTGGTTATTTTAAGGGCAAATATTTAAATTCAATTTGTATAGTAGGATGAATGACTGTTGACTCTAAAATAAAAATAGATTTCCATATAATTAAAGGCACACTAGTAAAATATTTTCTCATTTAAGAGCATGTTTAAAAATGTATTCCCATCTGTTCTAAATGACACAATGTTTTCTTGTCAGACTTTTGGAAACTTGCTCCTCTTTATAATTGCAGCAGCTGTCTCTATATAGAGATTAGATACAGGTGGCCCTCGTTTTACGCCGGTTCAATTTGCGCCATTTCAGAATAACAACCTTTTTTTTCATTCATGGGACTGCTATTGAAATGCATTAAAAATCAGTGCACTAATTAAAATAGCCAGTAGGTGGAGCTGTCCGCTTGTGTTTCAGCAAAGTTAAAGTGTCAGTAAACTTTAAAAATAATGTTATATAATTCTGCACATAGTGCAGAATTATATAACATTATATTAGCCAAACATTATTAAAACATAATTTCCCCTATTAATTTTTTAAAAAAAGCGCTGTTTCACAGACCCGCTCTCTGCTGAGCGGGTCTGTTATATTTACTCAGCGCATCGGGCCAGCTGTATAGTCACAGCCTGGCCCGACCGCGCCATAAGACTAAGTGCAGCTCGCTCCTGTCACAAATATATAACAGCAGAGAGCGGGTCTGTGAAATAGCGCTTTTTTAAAAAAAATTAATAGGGGAAATTATGTTTTAATAATGTTTGGCTAATATAATGTTATATAATTCTGCACTATGTGCAGAATTATATAACATTATTTTTAAGGTTTACTGTCCCTTTAAGCTAGTTTAACAGCCTGAAATTGATCTGTGTACACATATCAGACAAGACCTATCGAGCAAGATCTTGCAGCCACTTCCCTATTATCTTCCTGTCCAGCTGCTTGAGATGAGGGTGCCTAACTGCCTATTAATCACTGCAGATTGAAATGCATAGAATAGGTGCAGAACCAATATTATTTAACATGCTAACAATGCAGAGAACTGATTGCAGAAAAATGCAAGTAAAAAAAGTTTTTGTTCATTAAACTTAGTTTGATGATAATGCAATCTGTTGTGTAATGATTTTATTAGGTGATGTTTAGCAAATGTTTTTGTTCATTAAACTTAGTTTGATGATGATACAATCTATATTATTAGGTTTATAATGCTGTTTAGCATTTAAAGTCTTCATTTCAAAGCTTTAAAAATAATGTATTGTGTGTTACTTATGACAATTTTGAGAGGGGCATGGAACCTAACTCCCTCACTTCCCATTGACTTAAATTATAAACTGGGTTTTAATTTACAACGGTTTCGATTTACAACCATTCCTCCTGGAACCTAACCCCGGCGTAAACTGAGGGCTACCTGTACTTAATTATTTGTTGGGCATATAAATACATTTCCTGTAAATGTCATTTTAAATGTAAACAGTATTTATGTAACACTTTTAATACTACAGTATTTGAATATGTTTAATTACTGCATGTTCATACTACTACAAATTTGTTCAGGTAATTTCAAAATGACTGTAGGAAAACAGTTTAGCAAAACAGCAGATACATCTTGAAACTGTCTGGTCATTTTACAGTGACCACATTTAAAAAAAAACAAAAAACTTTTTCTCGAATTCAATATGATGTGACAAAATCACTATGTATTGCAGCTTATGTGACAGTAGATTCTTATTTTTCAACTTTATGCAGACATACAGTTCAGCTGAAAAACCTTAAACCAATTCCACTGACAATCAACAGTAGTGATGGCTGGAATACTGTAGCTGGAAAAAGGATAAAGAAGACTAGCACAAGTGGTCTTAATGTCCAAACTGGTAAGATACTTTTTTTTCTCTCTCTTTTTTTGTAACCTCTGTGAGTGATGTAATTTTTGGACTATTATTTCTTAGCTGTAGAGAGAGATTACAGAGGACAAAAGGGCCCCATTAAAGTGCCGAAGCCACAGGCTGCACCTCCTCGTCTACAGCAAGCTTCTGTCAACAAGCAACAGAGCTTTTCTTCACACCCTCAAGATCACGCAACGCTTGGTGAAAACAAAGGCAGGAGCAGGACTCCCCCAAAAGTGCCTGGAAGGTAAAGGCATATAGACCAAAGAAGACCATATTTGTTAAGTTACCACATTATTACTGTTGGTAATAAGGCTTTCACTAAAAATCTCATAGAGCCATAAGTGTACTGGTGTTTATAATGGTCTCTGACCACAGGAATCTGTAGAGATGCCTCCCAGAGGTTTGAGAGTTTTGAAAGTAATCTATATATAACCCTCCCTGTTTGATTCAGTTCAGGTTCTTGTTATTTGAATAAGTTAGGCCAGTGCTCAACTTATCTTACGCACCCATTACACCTTAAAAATTTAGCTTTGTACCTAAGTTTCATTGTCCCCTTCCCCTGATCATCCAGCTATTTGCATTTGTCACACGGTGTTGGCAGACCAGGCGAATGGCAGAGATGCTGTTTGTGTGGTCTGTGAAAAAGATAAGATTAATTTTAGTTCAGTATCTACATTGATGATATGCCTCGAAGACTGGTGCTCCAATGCACATATAAGCATTGAGTTTCCTATGGTCCCCCCCCCCCCCAGTCCCTGTAGTAGCTAGGGTTGCCAGGTAACTTGGTATTTGATAGGACAGTCCAGTTCAGCCAACTGCCTGGAATAAATTTTAGAGGAAAAACAGAAAACTGACTTTTTTTCTTTCTTTATTACACAACTTTTTCAATAGACCTTTGTCTTACCCCCATGCATCTTTCTTCCTGGGTGATTGGAGAGCAAGGACCCCATGCCTTCCCTGTGTGTGGGGTTAAATTTAAGAAACTGCAGCATGCACTCTCAGTTGTCATAAAAAATCATAGCTCTTTGTTCGTGCTGCAGAAGAGAGCCGTCCTTTATCATGTATAGAGATTAAAGGGACAGTCTACTCAAGAATTGTTATTGTTTTAAAAGATAGATAATCCCTTTATTACCCATTCCCCAGTTTTGCATAACCAACACAGTTATAATAATAATATACTTTTAACCTCTGTGATTATCTTGTATCTAAGCCTCTGCAAACTGATCCTTTAGTTTATTTTGGCCTAGACTGTCCCTTTAAGAAGGTAATCTGGGTGGAATGTCTGCATCTGTCCACACACCTACATGTCCTAGTTATTTGATTTGTATGTAATATTCAGACTGAGCCATAATACAGTTTTTTATTTTTAGCGGAGGACTGGCAATATTTAGCCCAGGGGCCCTGTATAGTAACCCAAAATGTTATATTTGATATTATATTGAAGAATAAAAACTGCTGAAGCAAACACATTAGCATTAATGTAGTAAGATTCCAGATCTTTTACTGCTGCTCTGCATTGGTAGCAGCTACTTGGTTATCATATGGCCCCTTTACACATATCTAATGCAGGAAAGCCTATAGCTATTTTAACTAGGTATGTGCATTTGGAACATTCCGGAGAAAGGTTTGTCAGACCGTTCTGAGGGGACAGATTTCTGCTCTGTCTCTGCTGTATCATAGGAAGATTGCTAAGCTTCCAGACATTTGTTAAGACACTGGTCTATTAAAATAGTGTTTCAGCCAGCTTCTTTTCCTTGAAGTCTAAACTTGGTGTTGAGCGTTCTTCAATCCCCAACTTTTGAACCAGTGCATGAGTTGGATCTCAATTGTTATCCTGGAAAGTTGTTGTCTAGCTTCTTCAGCTAGGGATGTTTCTAAATGTTCAGCTTTGTCCTGTGGACCTCCTTTAGTTATTATTCATTAGCATAAGGCAGCTTATACGGAAAATGTATTCATTTCTGCCAAAGGTCGTTTCTTTGGATACAATATGTAAGGAAATTATGGTTATTTCTCTTGTAAGGTGTATCCAGTCCACGGGTTCATCCATTACTTGTGGGATATTCTCCTTCCCAACAGGAAGTTGCAAGAGGACACCCACAGCAGAGCTGTCTATATAGCTCCTCCCCTAACTGCCACCCCCAGTCATTCTCTTGCAACTCTCGACAAGAAAGGAAGTATCAGGAGCTATGTGGTGACTTAGTGTAGTTTTACCTTCAATCAAGAGTTTATTTTTAAACGGTACCAGCGTTGTACTGTTTTACTCTCAGGCAGAAATTAGAAGAAGAGTTCTGCCTGGAGATTTGATGATCTTAGCAGTTTGTAACTAAGGTCCACTGCTGTTCTCACACAGAATATGGGACAACTTCAGTTGGGGGAACGGCCTGCAGATTACCTGCTTTGAGGTATGTTCAGTATTTTTATTTCTAGAGAGATGATATGAGTTCTAGAAAATGCTGACAGAGCCATGCTGACAGAGCCTTGTGTACTGAGGTAAGCCTGATTAGCCTTGTGTACTGAGGTAAGTGATTTAACAGCGACTGGAATCATGCTTACAGAACAGGGTAATACTCATGTTAATGCTTATATTACTTAGGGACAAAACGTTTACATGATTTTAAAAAATAGGAAGTTTTCTCCAACATAGGTGTGTCCGGTCCACGGCGTCATCCTTACTTGTGGGATATTCTCTTCCCCAACAGGAAATGGCAAAGAGCCCAGCAAAGCTGGTCACATGATCCCTCCTAGGCTCCGCCTACCCCAGTCATTCTCTTTGCCGTTGTACAGGCAACATCTCCACGGAGATGGCTTAGAGTTTTTTAGTGTTTAACTGTAGTTTTTTATTATTCAATCAAGAGTTTGTTATTTTGAAATAGTGCTGGTATGTACTATTTACTCAGAAACAGAAAAGAGATGAAGATTTCTGTTTGTATGAGGAAAATGATTTTAGCAACCGTCACTAAAATCCATGGCTGTTCCACACAGGACTGTTGAGAGCAATTAACTTCAGTTGGGGGAACAGTGAGCAGTCTCTTGCTGCTTGAGGTATGACACATTCTAACAAGACGATGTAATGCTGGAAGCTGTCATTTTCCCTATGGGATCCGGTAAGCCATGTTTATTACGATCGTAAATAAGGGCTTCAAAATAGGGCTTATTAAGACTGTAGACTTTTTCTGGGCTAAATCGATTCATTATTAACACATATTTAGCCTTGAGGAATCATTTTATCTGGGTATTTTGATATAATAATATCGGCAGGCACTGTTTTAGACACCTTATTCTTTAGGGGCTTTCCCAAAGCATAGGCAGAGCCTCATTTTCGCGCCGGTGTTGCGCACTTGTTTTTGAGAGGCATGGCATGCAGTCGCATGTGAGAGGAGCTCTGTTACTTAGAAAAGACTTTCTGAAGGCGTCATTTGGTATCGTATTCCCCTTGGGGCTTGGTTGGGTCTCAGCAAAGCAGATACCAGGGACTGTAAAGGGGTTAAAGTTCAAAACGGCTCCGGTTCCGTTATTTTAAGGGTTAAAGCTTCCAAATTTGGTGTGCAATACTTTTAAGGCTTTAAGACACTGTGGTGAAAATTTGGTGAATTTTGAACAATTCCTTCATGTTTTTTCGCAATTGCAGTAATAAAGTGTGTTCAGTTTAAAATTTAAAGTGACAGTAACGGTTTTATTTTAAAACGTTTTTTGTACTTTGTTATCAAGTTTATGCCTGTTTAACATGTCTGAACTACCAGATAGACTGTGTTCTGAATGTGGGGAAGCCAGAATTCCTATTCATTTAAATAAATGTGATTTATGTGACAATGACAATGATGCCCAAGATGATTCCTCAAGTGAGGGGAGTAAGCATGGTACTGCATCATTCCCTCCTTCGTCTACACGAGTCTTGCCCACTCAGGAGGCCCCTAGTACATCTAGCGCGCCAATACTCCTTACTATGCAACAATTAACGGCTGTAATGGATAATTCTGTCAAAAACATTTTAGCCAAAATGAACACTTATCAGCGTAAGCGCGACTGCTCTGTTTTAGATACTGAAGAGCATGACGACGCTGATAATGATATTTCTGAAGGGCCCCTAACCCAGTCTGATGGGGCCAGGGAGGTTTTGTCTGAGGGAGAAATTACTGATTCAGGGAACATTTCTCAACAAGCTGAACCTGATGTGATTGCATTTAAATTTAAGTTGGAACATCTCCGCATTCTGCTTAAGGAGGTATTATCCACTCTGGATGATTGTGACAAGTTGGTCATCCCAGAGAAACTATGTAAAATGGACAAGTTCCTAGAGGTGCCGGGGCTCCCAGAAGCTTTTCCTATACCCAAGCGGGTGGCGGACATTGTTAATAAAGAATGGGAAAGGCCCGGTATTCCTTTCGTCCCTCCCCCCATATTTAAAAAATTGTTTCCTATGGTCGACCCCAGAAAGGACTTATGGCAGACAGTCCCCAAGGTCGAGGGAGCGGTTTCCACTTTAAACAAACGCACCACTATACCCATAGAGGATAGTTGTGCTTTCAAAGATCCTATGGATAAAAAATTAGAAGGTTTGCTTAAAAAGATGTTTGTTCAGCAGGGTTACCTTCTACAACCAATTTCATGCATTGTCCCTGTCGCTACAGCCGCATGTTTCTGGTTCGATGAGCTGATAAAGGCGGTCGATAGTGATTCTCCTCCTTTTGAGGAGATTATGGACAGAATCAATGCTCTCAAATTGGCTAATTCTTTCACCCTAGACGCCACTTTGCAATTGGCTAGGTTAGCGGCTAAGAATTCTGGGTTTGCTATTGTGGCGCGCAGAGCGCTTTGGTTGAAATCTTGGTCGGCTGATGCGTCTTCCAAGAACAAGCTACTTAACATTCCTTTCAAGGGGAAAACGCTGTTTGGCCCTGACTTGAAAGAGATTATCTCTGATATCACTGGGGGTAAGGGCCACGCCCTTCCTCAGGATCGGCCTTTCAAGGCAAAAAATAAACCTAATTTTCGTCCCTTTCGTAGAAACGGACCAGCCCAAAGTGCTACGTCCTCTAAGCAAGAGGGTAATACTTCTCAAGCCAAGCCAGCCTGGAGACCAATGCAAGGCTGGAACAAGGGAAAGCAGGCCAAGAAACCTGCCACTGCTACCAAGACAGCATGAAATGTTGGCCCCCGATCCGGGACCGGATCTGGTGGGGGGCAGACTCTCTCTCTTCGCTCAGGCTTGGGCAAGAGATGTTCTGGATCCTTGGGCGCTAGAAATAGTCTCCCAAGGTTATCTTCTGGAATTCAAGGGACTTCCCCCAAGGGGGAGGTTCCACAGGTCTCAGTTGTCTTCAGACCACATAAAAAGACAGGCATTCTTACATTGTGTAGAAGACCTGTTAAAAATGGGAGTGATTCATCCTGTTCCATTAAGAGAACAAGGGATGGGGTTCTACTCCAATCTGTTTATAGTTCCCAAAAAAGAGGGAACGTTCAGACCAATCTTAGATCTCAAGATCTTAAACAAGTTTCTCAAGGTTCCATCGTTCAAGATGGAAACCATTCGAACTATTCTTCCTTCCATCCAGGAAGGTCAATTCATGACCACGGTGGATTTAAAGGATGCGTATCTACATATTCCTATCCACAAGGAACATCATCGGTTCCTGAGGTTCGCATTCCTGGACAAACATTACCAGTTCGTGGCGCTTCCTTTCGGATTAGCCACTGCTCCAAGGATTTTCACAAAGGTACTAGGGTCCCTTCTAGCTGTGCTAAGACCAAGGGGCATTGCTGTAGTACCTTACTTGGACGACATTCTGATTCAAGCGTCGTCCCTTCCTCAAGCAAAGGCTCACACGGACATTGTCCTGGCCTTTCTCAGATCTCACGGATGGAAAGTGAACGTGGAAAAGAGTTCTCTATCTCCGTCAACAAGGGTTCCCTTCTTGGGAACAATAATAGACTCCTTAGAAATGAGGATTTTTCTGACAGAGGCCAGAAAAACAAAACTTCTAGACTCTTGTCGGATACTTCATTCCGTTCCTCTTCCTTCCATAGCTCAGTGCATGGAAGTGATCGGGTTGATGGTAGCGGCAATGGACATAGTTCCTTTTGCGCGCATTCATCTAAGACCATTACAACTGTGCATGCTCAGTCAGTGGAATGGGGACTATACAGACTTGTCTCCAAAGATACAAGTAAATCAGAGGACCAGAGACTCACTCTGTTGGTGGCTGTCCCTGGACAACCTGTCACGAGGGATGACATTCCGCAGACCAGAGTGGGTCATTGTCACGACCGACGCCAGTCTGATGGGCTGGGGCGCGGTCTGGGGATCCCTGAAAGCTCAGGGTCTTTGGTCTCGGGAAGAATCTCTTCTACCGATAAATATTCTGGAACTGAGAGCGATATTCAATGCTCTCAAGGCTTGGCCTCAGCTAGCGAGGGCCAAGTTCATACGGTTTCAATCAGACAACATGACAACTGTTGCGTACATCAACCATCAGGGGGGAACAAGGAGTTCCCTGGCGATGGAAGAAGTGACCAAAATCATTCTATGGGCGGAGTCTCACTCCTGCCACCTGTCTGCTATCCACATCCCAGGAGTGGAAAATTGGGAAGCGGATTTTCTGAGTCGTCAGACATTGCATCCGGGGGAGTGGGAACTCCATCCGGAAATCTTTGCCCAAGTCACTCAGCTGTGGGGCATTCCAGACATGGATCTGATGGCCTCTCGTCAGAACTTCAAAGTTCCTTGCTACGGGTCCAGATCCAGGGATCCCAAGGCGGCTCTAGTGGATGCACTAGTAGCACCTTGGACCTTCAAACTAGCTTATGTGTTCCCGCCGTTTCCTCTCATCCCCAGGCTGGTAGCCAGGATCAATCAGGAGAGGGCGTCGGTTATCTTGATAGCTCCTGCGTGGCCACGCAGGACTTGGTATGCAGATCTGGTGAATATGTCATCGGCTCCACCTTGGAAGCTACCTTTGAGACGAGACCTTCTTGTTCAGGGTCCGTTCGAACATCCGAATCTGGTTTCACTCCAGCTGACTGCTTGGAGATTGAACGCTTGATTTTATCGAAGCGAGGGTTCTCAGATTCTGTTATCGATACTCTTGTTCAGGCCAGAAAGCCTGTAACTAGAAAGATTTACCACAAAATTTGGAAAAAATATATCTGTTGGTGTGAATCTAAAGGATTCCCTTGGGACAAGGTTAAGATTCCTAGGATTCTATCCTTCCTTCAAGAAGGATTGGAAAAAGGATTATCTGCAAGTTCCCTGAAGGGACAGATTTCTGCCTTGTCTGTGTTACTTCACAAAAAGCTGGCCGCTGTGCCAGATGTTCAAGCCTTTGTTCAGGCTCTGGTTAGAATTAAGCCTGTTTACAAACCTTTGACTCCTCCTTGGAGTCTCAATTTAGTTCTTTCAGTTCTTCAGGGGGTTCCGTTTGAACCCTTACATTCCGTTGATATTAAGTTATTATCTTGGAAAGTTTTGTTTTTGGTTGCAATTTCTTCTGCTAGAAGAGTTTCAGAATTATCTGCTCTGCAGTGTTCTCCTCCTTATCTGGTGTTCCATGCAGATAAGGTGGTTTTACGTACTAAACCTGGTTTTCTTCCAAAAGTTGTTTCTAACAAAAACATTAACCAGGAGATTATCGTACCTTCTCTGTGTCCGAAACCAGTTTCAAAGAAGGAACGTTTGTTGCACAATTTGGATGTTGTTCGCGCTCTAAAATTCTATTTAGATGCTACAAAGGATTTTAGACAAACATCTTCCTTGTTTGTTGTTTATTCCGGTAAAAGGAGAGGTCAAAAAGCAACTTCTACCTCTCTCTCTTTTTGGATTAAAAGCATCATCAGATTGGCTTACGAGACTGCCGGACGGCAGCCTCCCGAAAGAATCACAGCTCATTCCACTAGGGCTGTGGCTTCCACATGGGCCTTCAAGAACGAGGCTTCTGTTGATCAGATATGTAGGGCAGCGACTTGGTCTTCACTGCACACTTTTACCAAATTTTACAAGTTTGATACTTTTGCTTCTTCTGAGGCTATTTTTGGGAGAAAGGTTTTGCAAGCCGTGGTGCCTTCCATTTAGGTGACCTGATTTGCTCCCTCCCTTCATCCGTGTCCTAAAAGCTTTGGTATTGGTTCCCACAAGTAAGGATGACGCGTGGACCGGACACACCTATGTTGGAGAAAACAGAATTTATGTTTACCTGATAAATTACTTTCTCCAACGGTGTGTCCGGTCCACGGCCCGCCCTGGTTTTTTTAATCAGGTCTGATAATTTATTTTCTTTAACTACAGTCACCACGGTACCATATGGTTTCTCCTATGCAAATATTCCTCCTTAACGTCGGTCGAATGACTGGGGTAGGCGGAGCCTAGGAGGGATCATGTGACCAGCTTTGCTGGGCTCTTTGCCATTTCCTGTTGGGGAAGAGAATATCCCACAAGTAAGGATGACGCCGTGTACCGGACACACCGTTGGAGAAAGTAATTTATCAGGTAAACATAAATTCTGTTTTTTTCTCTGAGGGCGATAACTCTTTATTTGGGGCCTAGTTTCCACATGGCTAATCAGATACTCCTATCTTAAGGCCCCTCTGGCATCCAGTACATGGTGGGAGGGGCCTATTTTAGCGCTGTAAATGCGCAGTTTTTATTCAGACTGAGACATCCAGCTTCCCTAGAGGAGTCCTCTGACACCTGAGGACCATTACAAGGGGTATATTTCTGCACAGAATCGTATTTGAGGGCAGGTAGGAGCCTCAGCAGAGCTGTGGCAGGGTGCTCAACTGTCTTTTAACGTTTTTCAATCCGGTTTGGGGCCTAAGGGGTTAATCATCCATTTGCAAGTGGGTGTAATGCTGCTTTAGTCCCTTACACACACTGTAAAAATTTCAAAGAATTTGCTATATTTTTTCACTGTTTTGCAGTTTGTGTTAGTTTTTTTTCTCTTAAAGGCACAGTAACGTTTTTATTTAATTGCTGTTTTACCTTTATTAAAGTGTTTTCCAAGCTTGCTTGTCTCATTACTAGTCTGTTAAACATGTCTGACATAGAGGAAACTCCTTGTTCAATATGTTTAGAAGCCATGGTGGAACCGCCTCTTAGAATGTGTACCAAATGTACTGAAATTTCTATAAACTATAAAGACCATATTATGGCGCTTAAAGATTTATCTCCAGGGGATTCTCTGACTAAAAAAAGGGAGATTATTCCATCTAACTCTCCCCATGTGTCAGAACTTATAACTCCCGCTCAAGTGACGCCAAGTACATCTAGCGCGTCTAATTCGTTTACCTTGCAGGACATGGCGGCAGTTATGAATAATACCCTCACAGAGGTATTTTCCAAACTGCCAGGGTTACAAGGAAAGCGAGACAGCTCTGGGGCTAGAACTAATACAGAGCTTTCTGACGCTTTAATGCCTGTGTCCGATATTCCCTCACAATACTCAGAAGCCGAGGCAGGTGAGCTTCTATCTGTGGGTGACATTTCAGACTCAGGGAAGGCGTTACTTCAGCCTGATTCTGAAATTACAGCATTTAAATTTAAGCTTGAACACCTCCGCTTATTGCTTAGGGAGGTTTTAGCGACTCTGGATGACTGTGAACCCATTGTGGTTCCAGAGAAATTGTGTAAAATGGATAAATACTTTGCAGTGCCTGTTTACACTGATGTTTTTCCAGTCCCTAAGAGGTTTTCGGAAATTATTACTAAGCAATGGGATAGACCAGGTGTGCCGTTCTCTCCCCCTCCTGCTTTCAAAAAGATATTTCCCATAGATGCCGCTATGCGGGACTCGTGGCAGACGATCCTTAAGGTGGAGGGAGCAGTCTCTACCCTAGCTAAGCGTACAACTATCCCCGTCGAGGACAGTTGTGCTTTCCTAGATCCTATGGATAAAAAAATTGGAGGGCCTCCTTAAGAAAATTTTTATACATCAAGGTTTTATCCTCCAGCCTCTTGCATGCATAGCCCCAGTTACTGCTGCAGCGGCTTTTTGGTTCGAGTCTCTTGAGGAGTCTCTGCAGGTAGAGACCCCGTTAGACGATATTCTAGACAGGATTAAAGCTCTTAAGTTAGCTAAATCCTTTATTTTTGACGCCGTTTTTCTGTTAACCAAACTAACGGCTAAGAATTCAGGTTTTGTCATGTTGGCGCGTAGGGCGCTATGGCTTAAGTCCTGGTCTGCAGACGTTACTTCAAAGTCTAAACTTCTTAACATCCCCTTCAAGGGATAGACCCTATTCGGGCCTGGTCTGAAGGAGATCATTTCTGATATTATTGGAGGAAAAGGCCACGCCCTTCCTCAGGGTAGGTCCAATAAGTTAAGGACCAAACAGAATAATTTTCGTTCTTTTCGAAACTTCAAGAGTGGCGCAGCTTCAACTTCCTCTAATGCAAAACAAGAGGGAAATTTCGCCCAGTCCAAACCAGTCTGGAGACCTAACCAGGCTTGGAACAAGGGGAAGCAGGCCAAGAAACCTGCAGCTGCATCTAAGACAGCATGAAGGAGTAGCCCCCGATCCGGGACCGGATCTAGTGGGAGGCAGACTTTCTCTCTTCGCCCAGGCTTGGGCAAGAGACGTCCAGGATCCCTGGGCGCTAGAGATTGTTTCCCAGGGATATCTTCTGGAATACAAAGGTTCATCTCTCACAACTATCTGTAAACCAGATAAAAAGAGAGGCATTCTTACGTTGCGTTCAAGACCCACTGGTTATGGGAGTGATCCACCCAGTTCCAAGAGAGGAACAGGGGCTGGGTTTCTATTCAAACCTGTTTATAGTTCCCAAGAAAGAGGGAACTTTCAGACCTATCTTGGATCTCAAGATCCTAAACAAATTTCTCAGGGTCCCATCCTTCAAGATGGAGACAATCCGAACCATCCTCCCTATGATCCAGGAGTGTCAATATATGACTACAGTGGACTTAAAGGATTCACAGAGATCATCATCAGTTCCTCAGGTTCGCCTTCCTAGACAGGCATTACCAGTTTGTGGCTCTTCCCTTCGGGTTAGCCACGGCACCAAGAATCTTTACGAAGGTTCTAGGGTCCCTTCTGGCGGTTCTAAGGCCACGGGGCATAGCGGTAGCCCCTTACCTAGACGACATTCTGATTTAGGCGTCTACTCTTCAAATCGCCAAGTCCCATACGAACATTGTTCTGGCCTTTTGAGGTGTCATGGGTGGAAAGTGAACATAGAAAAGAGTTCTCTCTCTCCTCTCACAAGAGTTTCCTTCCTAGGAACTCTAATAGATTCAGTGAAATTAAAAATTTTCTGACAGAAGTCAGGATATCAAAGCTTCTAACTTCTTGCCGTGCTCTTCATTCCACTCCTCGGCCATCAGTGGCTCAGTGTATGGAAATGATCGGCCTAATGGTAGCGGCAATGGACATAGTTCCGTTTGCCCGCCTACATCTCAGACCACTGCAACTTTGCATGCTCAACCAGTGGGATTCTCTTCTCTGGTGGTTATCTCGGGTCCATCTGTCCGCAGGCCAGAGTGGACTATAGTGACGACAGATGCCAGTCTTCTGGGCTGGGGGCGCAGTCTGGAACTTCTTGAAGGCTCAGTGTTCGTGGACTCCTTCCGATAAACATTCTGGAACTAAGAGCGATATTCAATGCTCTTCAGGCTTGGCCTCAACTAGCTGCGGCCAAGTTCATCAGATTTCAGTCGGACAATATCACGACTGTAGCATATATCAACCATCAGGGGGGAACAAGGAGTCCCCTGGCCATGATGGAGGTTTCCAAGATAATTCTATGGGCAGAGATTCACTCTTGCCATCTCTCAGCTATCCATATCCCAGGAGTAGAGAACTGGGAGGCAGATTTTCTAAGTCAACAGACTTTTCATCCGGGGGAGTGGGAGCTCCATCCGGAGGTATTTGCCCAGCTGATTCATCTATGGGGCAAACCAGAACTGGATCTGATGGCGTCTCGTCAGAACGCCAAGCTTCCTCGTTACGGGTCCAGGTCAAGGGATCCCCAGGCAACGCTGATAGATGCTCTAGCAGTGCCCTGGTCCTTCAGCCTGGCTTATGTGTTGCCACCATTTCCTCTCCTCCCTCGTCTGATTGCCAAGATCAAGCAGGAGAGAGCTTCGGTGATTTTGATAGCACCTGCGTGGCCACGCAGGACTTGGTATGCAGATCTGGTGGACATGTCATCCTTCCCACCATGGACTCTGCCGCTGAGGCAGGACCTTCTACTCCAAGGTCCATTCAAACATCCAAATCTAGTTTCTCTGCGTCTGACTGCTTGGAGATTGAACGCTTGATTTTATCAAAGCGTGGTTTCTCAGAGTCGGTCCTTGATTCAGGCTCGAAAGCCTGTCACCAGGAAAATCTATCATAAGATATGGTGTAAATATCTTCATTGGTGTGAATCCAAGGGTTACACGTGGGGTAAAGTCAGGATTCCTAGGATACTATCTTTTCTCCAAGATGGATTGGAAAAGGGATTATCGGCTAGTTTCTTAAAGAGACAGATTTCTGCTCTGTCTATTCTTTTGCACAAGCGCCTGGCTGATGTTCCAGACGTTCAGGCGTTTTGTCAGGCTTTGGTTAGAATCAGGCCTGTGTTTAAACCTGTTGCTCCGCCATGGAGTTTAAATTTGGTTCTTAAGGTTCTTCAAGGGGTTCCGTTTGAACCCTTGCATTCCATAGATATCAAACTGTTATCTTGGAAAGTTCTGTTTTTAGTAGCTATCTCTTCGGCTCGAGTTTCAGAGTTATCTGCCTTGCAGTATGATTCCCCTTATCTGATCTTCCATGCAGATAAGGTAGTTTTACGTACCAAACCTAGGTTTCTTCCTAAGGTAGTATCTAATAGGAATATAAATCAGGAAATTGTTGTTCCTTCACTGTGTCCTAATCCTTCTTCAAAGAAGAAACGTCTATTTCACAATCTTGACGTGGTTCGTGCTTTAAAGTTTTATTTACAAGCTACTAAGGATTTTCGTCAAACATCTGCATTGTTTGTCGTCTACTCTGGACAGAGGAGAGACCAAAAGGCTTCGGCATCTTATCTTTCTTTTTGGCTGAGAAGCATAATCCGTTTAGCTTATGAGACTGCTGGCCAGCAGTCTCCTGAAAGAATTACAGCTCATTCCACTAGAGCGTTAGCTTCCACATGGGCTTTTAAAAATGAGGCCTCTGTTGAACAGATTTGTAAGGCGGCGACTTGGTCTTCACTTCATACGTTTTCCAAATTTTACAAATTTGATACCTTTGCTTCTTCGGAGGCTATTTTTGGGAGAAAGGTCTTACAGGCAGTGTTGCCTTCCGTTTAAGTACCTGCCTTGTCCCTCCCTTCATCCGTGTCCTAAAGCTTTGGTATTGGTATCCCACAAGTAATGGATGAACCCATGGACTTGATACACCTTACAAGAGAAAACAAAATTTATGCTTACCTGATAAATTTCTTTCTCTTGTGGTGTATCCAGTCCACGGCCCGCCCTGTCACTTTAAGGCAGGTGTTTTTTATTTTTAAATTAGTCACCACTGCACCCTATAGTTTCTCCTATTTTCTTGCTTGTCTTCGGTCGAATGACTGGGGGTGGCAGTTAGGGGAGGAGCTATATAGACAGCTCTGCTGTGGGTGTCCTCTTGCAACTTCCTGTTGGGAAGGAGAATATCCCACAAGTAATGGATGAACCCGTGGACTGGATACACCACAAGAGAGAGAAATTTATCAGGTAAGCATAAATTTTGTTTTCTTTGTATTGAAATTGGAAAGTTGTGAATTTAACAACTTTCCAATTTACTTTTATCATCAAATTTGCTTTGATCCCTTGGAATGTTCCCTTGGTATTCTTTGTTGAAAGCTAAACCTAGGTAGCACTGATTGGCTAAAATGCATGTCTTTCAAAAGAACTGAGCCAAGTGGGCAGTCTGCAGAGGCTTAGATACAAGGTAATCACAGAGGTAAAACATATATTTATATAATTGTGTTGGTTATGCAAAACAGGGGAATGGGTAATAAAGCGATTTATATTTTTAAATTGTAACAATTCAAGAGTAGACTGTTCAAGGCTTTGATTCAGAAGGCTTACTATTTTACAGGGAAGCCTCGCTCAGGGTGTATTTACTGCTCTTTCTTCGAGGACAGTGGATTTAAGAATGATGCCTCTGTGTAACAGATTTGCAAAGCAGCTAGTTGGTTGCCTTTTGCATAAACTCCCCAAATTCTGTCATTTTTATGTTTTGCCTCTGGTTAGGTGGCTTTTGGCAGGAAAGTGCAGAGGGCCATGTTACCTGATCAGTAGTCTGTCGTCTTCCTATATTTTTCTTGCCCTTTTCATGGTGGTCTCGTAGACTTCACAGCTTCGGTATTGAATGTGATAATAAATGTATTTCTTCCCTATGACATGGAGATTCCACAGCGTCATTCCAATTACTAGTGGAATATTCAACTCCTGGCCAGCAGTAGGAGGCAAAGATGTTAAGTGTAACTTTCCTTACCCATAATCCCCAGTCATTCTCTTTGCCTTTGTCAATGGAGGAAGTACGAAGCTGGTGTCTGAAGATATTTAATCCTTTTATGGGTACTTTTCCCTGCAAGCAAGGATTGGGGTCGAGCTGTGTCCATGTTAATCTCTTTAGTAAGAGTAATTTTGGCTATTAGCAGTTAGAAAGCGGCGAGGTTGTCCTCGCTTTATGTCTAACCTTATTGCTACCCCTTGACAGAAAGCCAGGGTTGGTTACCCTGTTCTTTCTTTCTCTACAGGTCCCTGGCAGAGAATGGCTGATTCTGTCAAACCTAAGAGTCAGTGAGAAGATTGAAGACTTCTAACAGTGAGTCCTTGTGTCTCTACCCCCATGGCTAGTGGTCTATGCATAATAGGGGTGAGGGACTTTTTTTTATTTATTTGCTGGGTACTCTCCAGTGAGGGTGGGCAATCAGGAAGGTGGATTTCTTTCATGTAAGTGGCAAGAGTCCATGAGCTAGTGACATATGGGATATACATTTCTTCCAGGAGGGGACAAAGTTTCCCAAACCTCAAAATGCCTATAAATACACCCCCACCTCACTCATACCTTAGTTTTACAAACTTTGCCTCTCATGGAGGTGGTGAAGCAAGTTGTGCTTGATTTTCTTCTGTGATAGGCGTAGGGAGTATTGCCTAATGATGCCATGTTTTCACCTATGGGAAATCTATTCTAAGGCTCTCTGTAAATCTGTCGCAGGGATTCATCTACTGCCTCCCTTTACAGATCGACATTATACTCCTCTACCATTACCTCTGCTAATATGTTTCAGTACAGGTTTGGCTGTCTGCTATATGTGGATGGGTGTCTTCTGGTAAGTATATATAATTTTTTAACACACACTCAGCTATGTTTGGCACTTTATCTTATAAAGTTTTAAATGTATATTGTATATATTTGCCATTAGTCAGGTCTGTGTATTTCCCTTTGCAGTCTAACAGTTTCAGCATGGAAATTATGTTTATGGGAGTTTTTAGGCTTACCTGGGGGGTTCCAGTTAGTTTTAACTTGGAGTCTGTTTTTTTCACAAGCTGTTGGTAAATCATTTCAGTGAGAAACCTAAAGTTTGTGAAAAAGTGAACAATTTTTTTTATTTGATCGCATTTGGCACGGAAATGGTGGCATGAAATATACCAAAATGGGCCTAGATCAATACTTTGGGTTGTCTACTAAAAAAAAAAGATATACATGTCAAGGGATATTCAGGGATTCCTGACAGATATCAGTGTTCCAATGTAACTATCACTTATTTCTTTCATGTAATTAGCAAGAGTCCATGAGCTAGTGACGTATGGGATATACATTCCTACCAGGAGGGGCAAAGTTTCCCAAACCTCAAAATGCCTATAAATACACCCCTCACCACACCCACAAATCAGTTTTACAAACTTTGCCTCCTATGGAGGTGGTGAAGTAAGTTTGTGCTAGATTCTACGTTGATATGCGCTCCGCAGCAGGTTGGAGCCCGGTTTTCCTCTCAGCGTGCAGTGAATGTCAGAGGGATGTGAGGAGAGTATTGCCTATTTGAATGCAATGATCTCCTTCTACGGGGTCTATTTCATAGGTTCTCTGTTATCGGTCGTAGAGATTCATCTCTTACCTCCCTTTTCAGATCGACGATATACTCTTATATATACCATTACCTCTACTGATTCTCGTTTCAGTACTGGTTTGGCTTTCTACTACATGTAGATGAGTGTCCTGGGGTAAGTAAGTCTTATTTTCTGTGACACTCTAAGCTATGGTTGGGCACTTTTATATAAAGTTCTAAATATATGTATTCAAACATTTATTTATTTATTTATTTAGAAAAAAAATGTTTTGGAAATAGCAACATTCTACTTGTATTTATTGCCCTATAACTTGCAAAGAACATGTAAACATTGGGTATTTCTAAACTCGGGACAAAATTTAGAAACTATTTAGCATGGTTGTTTTTTGGTGGTTGTAGATGTGTAACAGATTTTGGGGGTCAAAGTTAGAAAAAGTGTGTTTATTTTCATTTTCTCATCATATTTTATTATTTTTTTTTATAGTTAATTATAAGATGTGATGAAAATAATGGTATCGTTAAAAAGTACATTCAATGGTGAGAAAAACGGTATATAATGTGTGGGTACAGTAAATAGCCCTAGTCCTTAAAGGGACACTAAACCCAACATTTTTTTTTAAAAAAATTTTTTTTTTATTATTTATTTATAATTCAACAGTATAACAAAATTATCAAAACAATTGCAACACAAGATATCAATGTACAAAATAAAATATAATAAATTCGGATTTTTTCGGCTCCATTCACAAAATTGGATTGCTCATAAAAATAATACATTAATTCATTCTCTTAACAATATTTCAAGAACTAAACTAAGTCCATGCAGAATCTTCTTGTTATATTCTTATACTGTTGACTGTTTTATTAAATTTAATAACACCGAACAAAGACACATAAAATAGGAAAAGAAAAGGAAAGGGAAGAAAAGAGGAAAGAGAAAAGAAAAAAAACCAAATATATATATTGATAAATATACATAAAGTAAAGTATAATACCCCCTCCCTCCTTAATCTCTAATCTTATTACCTCTTTATCTGGGAAATTCCTTATTTATAATTGCTGTTTCAAGGAAAATGGTCCCCCTGAATGGTGCATTCAGCTGTCTCTGACATTCTTCTGGCAAATCTAAAATTATATTTTTCCATTTTTTAAAGAATCTATTTATAAGCGCTTCAGAGCTAACCACCATATCCATCTGTTCCAGAATAATTTGATTATGTAATTTTTGTTTAAGTTCTCTTAAACTAGGAGCTTTCTTAGACTTCCAATATTTTAATATCAGTAATCTGCTTGTTATAATTATACTATTTAACTGACGTACATTCTCAAAAGGGTATCCTTCCTTAGCAAAGAAGAAAATAATTTCTTCTGATATCTGTATATTAGTCAAATTAATTCTATTAAACCAGACATTAACCTTAAGCCAGAATCTTTTGATCTTGGTACAGTCCCAAAAATAATGATGTAAGTTTACTCTTAGCCTCTTACATTTAGGGCAGCATATTCCTGTTACTGACCATCTGGCCTTTACATCCGGCGTAATGTATGCTTTATTAATCAATTTTGTATGAGTTTCTCTCCATGAGGTGGATATTGTTGCAAGATCTAATGCCTTAAAGCTTTCCTTAATTCTTTCCGGAGAGATTTGCCAGCTATTTGCTAAGAGGTGTAGATTTTTAGTACCCAATGAAGATATAACTGACTTGTAAAATAGGGAGATTGCGTATTTCCCGGAATTAAATAGTTTTAGCATCGGCTTTAGGATATCCAATGTTCCTTCTCTCAGATTATTAGCTCTTAATTGTTGCAGGTAATGGCGCACTTGCAAATAAGCAAAGAATTCATTGTTTATTAATCCAAATTCCAGTTTTAGTGTTTCAAAACTTTTACAGTTTCTTGTAGTTTGGTCCAACAACTGATATTCATTTTTAAGCCCTTTCAATGACCACTCCTTAAAAATTTTAGAATTTAATGCTGGTATAAAATAGGGGTTACCAACCAAGGGTAGATAAATTGAATATGAAAAATCAATATCCAAGAGTTTAATTAATTTACTCCAAGCTAGTATTACATTATGTATTATTTTTAATTGTTTTATTTTTGCAGGAGATTTATCAGCATGACAATGTAGTAAGGCTATAGGGGAGTAAGGGCAGCACAGTGTTTCCTCTATTTCTATTGCGGAATAATAATTTGCTCTTGTTATCCAGTCTAGTGCTATTTTACCAATACAAATTAAGTTATATATCTCGATATCTGGCATTGCAAGTCCTCCATTCATTCTGTCAAAGCATAATTTTTTAAAAGAGATGGCTCTTCTTTTCCCTCCCCATAAAAATTGGGTCACCATTTGATTATATGCCTTTAAATCTTTTCTCTTGATAAAAATAGGGAGGTTTTGCATGAGATATAAAAGCTTCGGAAATAATAGCATTTTCTCTTGTTAAGTGTATCCAGTCCATGGATCATCCATTACTTATGGGATATTCTCCTTCCCAACAGGAAGTTGCAAGAGGATCACCCACAGCAGAGCTGCTATATAGCTCCTCCCCTCACTGCCATATCCAGTCATTCTCTTGCAACTCTCAACTAAGATGGAGGTCGTAAGAGAACTGTGGTGTTTTATACTTAGTTTATTTCTTCAATCAAAAGTTTATTTTTAAATGGTACCGGAGTGTACTGTTTATCTCAGGCAGTATTTAGAAGAAGAATCTGCCTGCGTTTTCTATGATCTTAGCAGAAGTAACTAAGATCCTTTGCTGTTCTCACATATTCTGAGGAGTGAGGTAACTTCAGAGGGGGAATAGCGTGCAGGTTTTCCTGTAATAAGGTATGTGCAGTTAAAATATTTTTCTAGGGATGGAATTTGCTAGAAAATGCTGCTGATACCGAAGTAATGTAAGTAAAGCCTTAAATGCAGTGATAGCGACTGGTATCAGGCTTATTAATAGAGATACATACTCTTATAAAAGTGTATTTTAAAACGTTTGCTGGCATGTTTAATCGTTTTTTACATATGTTTGGTGATAAAACTTATTGGGGCCTAGTTTTTCTCCAACATTGGTGTGTCCGGTCCACGGCGTCATCCATTACTTGTGGGATATTCTCCTCCCCTACAGGGAAAGGCAAGGAGAGCACACAGCAGAGCTGTCCATATAGCTCCCCCTCTAGCTCCGCCCTCCAGTCATTCTCCTTGCTGCTCTGAACAAGTAGCATCTCCTCGGGGATGGTGAGGAGTTTGTGGTGTTAGTTGTAGTTTTTTATATCTTCTATCAAGAGTTTATTTTAAAATAGTGCTGGCTTGTACTATTTACTCTACAACAGAAAAGTGATGAAGATTTCTGTTAAGAGGAATATGATTTTAGCACAAGTAACTAGAATCCATTGCTGTTACCACGCAGGACTGTTGAAACCAGAGAACTTCAGTTGGGGGTAACAGTTTGCAGACTCATCTGCTTCAGGTATGACTAGTCTCCTTCTAACAACACAGGCTAATGCTAGATGACAGTCATTTTTCCCCTCAGGGAAAATGGTAAGCCATTTTTCTTTCACCTCAGCAAAAAAGATAACAGGCTTCCCCTTTTTGATTTTTATGCTGGTAGACACTGTTAGGGGCAAAATCGATTGGTTTTTATTACAATATTGAACTGTTTTATAAGCTCATATACACTTGGGAACATTTTTTATTGATCTGGCATGTTTTAGACACCTAAATCTAGTCAGGAAGGCCCCTTCACTCTAGTGTGCTGAGGGAGGAAGCCTCATTTTGGTGCTTCAGCTGTGCAGTTGATTTCAAGGCAGTGCATGCAGATTCATGTGAGAGGGTCCTGTGGTTCAGAAAGTGACTCCAGAAGGCTTATTTCTGTGGATGAGTGACCCCTAAGGAAGGTAAAATGCTGCAGCAATACTGTAGCAGGGATTGTAGTGTATAAAAACGGTAAAATCCAGCTCTGGTTTGCTTGTTTTAAGAGCTAGAGTCTCCATATTTGCTGTGCAATTCTTTCTAAGCATTAAGACACTGGGGTCCAAATTTCATAAAAAATCGGATATTGCCTTCATAGTTTTTTGAACATTCAGAAATAAAGTGTGTAATTTTATTATTTAAAGAGACAGTAACGTTTTTGTTTAAAATCGTTTTTATTGCATTGTTTGCCTGCCTAAATCTGTTTAACATGTCTATGCCATCAGATAACCTATGTTCTGTGTGTGTAGAGACAAATGTGTTCCCCCTTTGAGTGTTTGTGATAATTGTGCCATAGCGTCCAAACAAAATAAGGACAGCTCTGTTACATTTCATAATGTTGCCCAAGATAATTTATCTAATGAAGGTAGTGAGGATAATTCTACATCCTCTCCTTCTGTGTCTACACCAGCTTTGCCCGTGCAGGCGACACCTAGCGCGCCAGTGCTTATTTCTATGCAACAATTAACAGCAGTAGTGGATAATTCTATAGCAAATCTTTTATCCAAACTGCCAGCATTTCAGAGAAAGCGTGATTGTTCAGTTTTAAATACAGATAAAAAAAGGATGAACAATCAGACGCTGACGATGCCTTATCTATTTTACCCTCACATCAATCGGAATTGGCTGTGAGGGAAGGGCTGTCTGAGGGTGAAATTTCAGACTCAGGAAAAATTTCTCAACAGGCAGAACCTGATATAGTAGCATTTAAATTTAAGCTAGAACATCTCCGCGCTTTGCTTAAGGAGGTATTAGCTACTCTGGATGACTGTGATTCTGTAGTAGTACCAGAGAAGTTGTGCAAATTGGACAAATTTTTAGAGGTCCCAGTGCACAAAGACGCTTTTCCAATACCCAAGAGGGTAGCGAGCATAGTGGATAAGGAGTGGGAGAAGCCAGGTGTACCCTTTGCCCCACCTCCTATATTTAAGAAAATGTTTCCCATAGTAGACCCTAGAAGGGACGCATAGCAGACGGTCCCGAAGGTTGAGGGAGCTGTTTCAACACTAGCGAAGCGCACAACTATTCCTATAGAGGACAGCTGCGCTTTCAAAGATCCTATGGATAAAAATTGGAAGGATTGCTTAAAAAGATTTTTGTTCAACAAGGGTTCATCCTTCAACCAGCTACGTGTGTTATTACTGTCACTTCAGCGGCGTCCTTTTGGTTCGAGGAACTAGAAAGGTCGCTCCAGAAAGAGACCTCCTATGAAGAAGTCATGGACAGAATTCACGCATTAAAGTTAGCTAATTCCTTTATATTGGATGCCGCTTTTCAAATAACGAAATTGGCGGCGAAAAACTCAGGTTTTGCTATAGTAGCGCGGAGGGCGCTTTGGCTAAAATCCTGGTCGGCAGATGTGTTACTTAATATTCCTTTCAAGGGTAAGACCCTTTTTGGGCCGGAATTGAAGGAAATTATTTCAGACATCACTGGGGGTAAGGGACATGCCCTCCCACAGGATAGGCCTTTTAAGGCTAAGAACAAGTCTAATTTTCGCAATTTCAGGAACGGACCGGCTAATAACTCCACTGCCGCTAGACAAGAAGGTAACGCGGACCAGCCCAAACCCGCTTGGAAGCCCATGCAAGGCTGGAACAAGGGTAAACAGACCAAGAAACCTGCTGCTGCTACCAAGACAGCATGAAGGGGTAGCCCCCGATCCGGGACCGGATCTGGTAGGGGGCAGACTATCTCTCTTCGCTCAGGCTTGGGCAAGAGATGTTCCGGATCCCTGGGTACTAGAGATAGTCTTCAAGGGACTTCCTCCAAAGGGAAGATTCCACCTGTCTCACTTATCTTCAGACCAGATAAAGAAACAGGCATTCTTACATTGTGTAAGAGACCTATCAAAGATGGGAGTGATAAACCCAGTCCCCTCCAGGGAACAAGGTCTAGGTTTTTACTCAAACCTGTTTGTGGTTCCCAAAAAAGAGGGAACTTTCAGGCCAATCCTGGATTTAAAGATATTAAACAATTTCCTCAGAGTTCCATCCTTCACGTGGCTCTTCCATTCGGTTTAGCCACCGCTCCCAGAATTTTCTCAAAGGTGCTAGGGTCCCTTCTAGCGGTCCTAAGGCCGAGGGGCATCGCTGTAGCACCTTATCTAGACGACATCCTAATCCAAGCGTCGTCTCTTTCCAAAGCGAGGGCCCACACAGACATTGTGTTGGCTTTTCTCAGATCTCACGGGTGGAAGGTGAACATTCTATGGAAATGAAGATCTTCCTGACAGAAGTCAGAAAGTTAAAGCTTCTAAACGCTTGTCGAGTTCTTCATTCTATTCCTCAACCCTCCATAGCTCGGTGCATGGAAGTAATAGGACTAATGGTCGCAGCAATGGACGTGGTTCTTTTTGCTCGAATTCATCTAAGACCATTACAGCTGTGCATGCTCAATCAGTGGAATGGGGACTATACAGACTTGTCTCCCCAAATTCAAGTAGACCAGGTAACCAGGGACTCACTTCTCTGGTGGTTGACCCAGGATCACCTGTCTCAGGGAATGAGTTTCCGCAGACCGGAGTGGGTCATTGTCACGACCGACGCCAGCCTCTTGGGGTGGGGCGCGGTCTGGGACTCCCTGAAAGCTCAGGGCCTATGGTCTCGGGAAGAGTCGCTTCTCCCGATAAACATTTTGGAACTAAGAGCAATATTCAATGCGCTCCTGGCTTGACCTCAGCTAGCGAAAGCCAGGTTCATAAGATTTCAGTCGGACAACATAACGACTGTTGCGTACATCAATCATCAGGGGGGAACAAAGAGTTCCCTAGCGATGAAGGAAGTAACCAAGATCATCCAATGGGCAGAGAATCACTCCTGCCATCTATCTGCTATTCACATCCCAGGAGTAGACAACTGGGAGGCGGACTATTTGAGTTGTCAGACTTTCCATCCGGGGGAGTGGGAACTCCACCCGGAGGTCTTTGCTCAGTTAACCCAATTATGGGGCATTCCAGACATGGATCTAATGGCGTCCCGTCAGAACTTCAAGATTCCTTGTTACGGGTCCAGATCCAGGGATCCCAAGGCGATTCTAGTGGATGCATTAGTGGCGCCTTGGTCGTTCAACCTAGCGTATGTGTTTCCACCGTTTCCTCTCCTTCCCAGGCTCATAGCCAGGATCAAACAGGAAAAGGCCTCAGTGATTCTGATAGCTCCTGTGTGGCCACGCAGGACTTGGTATGCAGACCTGGTGAATATGTCATCGGCTCCACCATGGAAGCTACCTTTGAGACAGGATCTTCTAGTACAAGGTCCATTCGAACATCCAAATCTAGTTTCTCTGCAGCTGACTGCTTGGAAATTGAACGCTTGATTTTATCCAAACGTGGGTTTTCGAATTCTGTGATAAATACTCTGGTCCAAGCCAGAAAACCTGTGACTAGAAAGATTTACCATAAAATATGGCGTAAATATATCTGTTGGTGTGAATCCAAGGGATTCTCCTGGAGTAAAATAAAAATTCCAAGGATTCTCTCCTTTCTCCAAGAAGGTTTGGATAAAGGGTTGTCCGCTAGTTCTCTAAAGGGACAGATTTCTGCTTTATCTGTCTTGTTACACAAACGACTGGCAGCTGTGCCAGATGTACAAGCTTTTGTTCAGGCTTTGGTTAGAATCAAGCCTGTTTACAGAACCATGACTCCTCCTTGGAGTCTAAATTTAGTTCTTTCAGTTCTTCAAGGGGTTCCGTTTGAACCTTTACATTCCATAAATATTAAGTTATTATCTTGGAAAGTACTGTTTTTGGGTGCTATTTCTTCTGCTAGAAGAGTTTCTGAATTATCTGCTTTGCAGTGTAATCCATCCTATCTGGTTTTCCATTCAGATAAGGTTGTTTTGCGTACTAAGCCTGGTTTTCTTCCAAAAGTTGTTTCCAACAAGAATATTAACCAGGAAATAGTTGTTCCTTCTCTGTGTCCGAAACCAGTTTCAAAGAAGGAACGTTTATTACACAATTTAGATGTTGTTCGTGCTTTAAAGTTCTATTTAGAAGCAACAAAAGATTTTAAACAAACCTCATCTTTGTTTGTCGTTTACTCTGGTAAGAGGAGAGATCAAAAAGCTACTGCTACCTCTCTCTCTTTCTGGCTAAAAAGCATTATCCGATTGGCCTATGAGACTGCCGGACGACAGCCTCCTGACCGAATCACAGCTCACTCTACTAGGGCTGTGGCTTCCACATGGGCCTACAAGAACAAGGCTTCTGTTGATCAGATATGTAAGGCAGCGACTTGGTATTCTCTGCACACTTTTGCCAAATTCTACAAATTTGATACTTATGCTTCTTCGGAGGCTATTTTTGGGAGAAAGGTTTTGCAAGCCGTGGTACCTTCCATTTAGGTAACCTGATTTGCTTCCTCCCTTCATCCGTGTCCTAAAGCTTTGGTATTGGTTCCCACAAGTAATGGATGACGCCGTGGACCGGACACACCAATGTTGGAGAAAACAGAATTTATGCTTACCTGATAAATTACTTTCTCCAACGTTGTGTCCGGTCCACGGCCCGCCCTGGTTTTCCTAATCAGGTTGAAATTTTTTTTGTCTTTATACACTACAGTCACCACGGCACCCTATAGTTTCTTTTTTTTCTCCTAACCGTCGGTCGAATGACTGGGGGGCGGAGCTAGAGGGGGAGCTATATGGACAGCTCTGCTGTGTGCTCTCCTTGCCTTTCCCTGTAGGGGAGGAGAATATTCCACAAGTAATGGATGACGCCGTGGACCGGACACACCGTTGGAGAAAGTAATTTATCAGGTAAGCATAAATTCTGTTTTTCCACATGGCTGGCTTGAATTTTGCCTAGAAACAGTTCCCTGAGGCTTCCCACTGTTGTAATATGAGTGGGAGGGGCCTATTTTAGCGTTTTTTTGCACAGCAAAAATTACAGACACAGACATCCAGCTTCTTCCTGCATGATCCAGGACTTCTCTGAAGGGCTCAAAAGGCTTCAAAAGTCGTATTGAGGGAGGTAAAAAGCTACAGTAGAGCTGTGGCAGTTGTTGTGACTGTTTAAAAAACGTTTTTGTCATTTGTTATTCCGTTTTTGGTATTAAGGGGTTAATCATCCATTTGCAAGTGGGTGCAATGCTCTGCTAACTTATTACATACACTGTAAAAATTTCGTTAGTGTAACTGCATTTTTTCACTGTTATTTCAAAATTTGGGAAAATTTGTGTTTCTTAAAGGCGCAGTAACGTTTTTTATATTGCTTGTAAACTTGTTTTAAAGTGTTTTCCAAGCTTGCTAGTCTCATTGCTAGTCTGTTTAAACATGTCTGACACAGAGAAACCTACTTGTTCATTATGTTTGAAAGCCATGGTGGAGCCCCATAGGAGAATGTGTACTAAATGTATTGATTTCACCTTAAACAGTAAAGATCAGTCTTTATCTATAAAAGAATTATCACCAGAGGGTTCTGTCGAGGGGGAAGTTATGCCGACTAACTCTCCCCATGTGTCAGACCCTTCGCCTCCCGCTCAGGGGACGCACGCTAATATGGCGCCAATTACATCAGGGACGCCCATATCGATTACCTTGCAGGACATGGCTGCAATCATGAATAATACCCTGTCAGAGGTATTATCTAGATTGCCTGAATTAAGAGGCAAGCGCGATAGCTCTGGGGTTAGGAGAGATACAGAGCGCGCAAATGCTGTAAGAGCCATGTTTGATACTGCGTCACAGTATGCAGAACATGAGGACGGAGAGCTTCATTCTGTGGGTGACATCTCTGACTCTGGGAAACCTGATTCAGAGATTTCTAATTTTAAATTTAAGCTTGAGAACCTCCGTGTATTGCTTGGGGAGGTATTAGCTGCTCTGAATGACTGTAACACAGTTGCAATTCCAGAGAAATTGTGTAGGCTGGATAGATACTATGCGGTGCCGGTGTGTACTGACGTTTTTCCTATACCTAAAAGGCTTACAGAAATTATTAGCAAGGAGTGGGATAGACCCGGTGTGCCCTTTTCCCCACCTCCTATATTTAGAAAAATGTTTCCAATAGATGCCACTACACGGGACTTATGGCAGACGGTCCCTAAGGTGGAGGGAGCAGTTTCTACTTTAGCAAAGCGTACCACTATCCCGGTTGAGGACAGTTGTGCTTTTTCAGATCCAATGGATAAAAAATTAGAGGGTTACCGTAAGAAAATGTTTATTCAACAAGGTTTTATTTTGCAGCCCCTTGCATGCATTGCGCCTGTCACTGCTGCGGCGGCATTCTGGTTTGAGGCCCTGGAAGAGGCCATCCATACAGCTCCATTGGAGGAAATTATTGACAAGCTTAGAACGCTTAAGCTAGCTAACTCATTTGTTTCTGATGCCATTGTTCATTTGACTAAACTAACGGCTAAGAATTCCGGATTCGCCATCCAGGCGCGTAGGGCGCTATGGCTTAAATCCTGGTCAGCTGACGTGACTTCAAAGTCTAAGTTACTCAACATTCCTTTCAAGGGGCAGACCTTATTCGGGCCTGGCTTGAAGGAAATTATTGATGACATTACTGGAGGCAAGGGTCATACCCTTCCTCAGGACAGGGCCAAATCAAAGGCCAAACAGTCTAATTTCTCCAACATAGGTGTGTCCGGTCCACGGCGTCATCCTTACTTGTGGGATATTCTCTTCCCCAACAGGAAATGGCAAAGAGCCCAGCAAAGCTGGTCACATGATCCCTCCTAGGCTCCGCCTTCCCCAGTCATTCTCTTTGCCGTTGTACAGGCAACATCTCCACGGAGATGGCTTAGAGTTTTTTGGTGTTTAACTGTAGATTTTATTATTCAATCAAGAGTTTGTTATTTTAAAATAGTGCTGGTATGTACTATTTACTCTGAAACAGAAAAGAGATGAAGATTTCTGTTTGTAAGAGGAAAATGATTTTAGCAACCGTTACTAAAATCGATGGCTGTTTCCACACAGGACTGTTGAGAGGAATTAACTTCAGTTGGGGGAAACAGTGAGCAGACTTTTGCTGCTTGAGGTATGACACATTTCTAACAAGACGATGTAATGCTGGAAGCTGTCATTTTCCCTATGGGATCCGGTAAGCCATTTTTATTACATAAAGAAAAAAAGGGCTTCACAAGGGCTTTTAAGACTGTAGACATTTTCTGGGCTAAAACGATTGAATATATAAGCATATTTTATACTTCATAGCTTTGAGGAATTATTTTATTCTTGGGAATTATGTAAAATAACCGGCAGGCACTGTTTTGGACACCTTATTCTCTAGGGGCTTTCCCTAATCATAGGCAGACCCTCATTTTCGCGCCTCTATTGCGCACTTGTTTTTGGGAAGCATGACATGCAGATGCATGTGTGAGGAGCTCTGATACATAGAAAAGACTTTCTGAAGGCGTCATTTGGTATCGTATTCCCCTTTGGGCTTGGTTGGGTCTCAGCAAAGCAGATACCAGGGACTGTAAAGGGGTTAAATATAAAAACGGCTCCGATTCCGTTATTTTAAGGGTTAAAGCTTTCAAATTTGGTGTGCAATACTTTTAAGGCTTTAAGACACTGTGGTGAAATTTTGGTGAATTTTGAACAATTCCTTCATACTTTTTCACATTTGCAGTAATAAAGTGTGTTCAGTTTAAAATTTAAAGTGACAGTAACGGTTTTATTTTAAAACGTTTTTTGTACTTTGTTATCAAGTTTATGCCTGTTTAACATGTCTGAACTACCAGATAGACTGTGTTCTGTATGTGGGGAAGCCAAGGTTCCTTCTCATTTAAATAGATGTGATTTATGTGACACAAAATTTAGAGAAAATGATGCCCAAGATGATTCCTCAAGTGAGGGGAGTAAGCATGGTACTGCATCATCCCCTCCTTCGTCTACACCAGTCTTGCCCACACAGGAGGCCCCTAGTACATCTAGTGCGCCAATACTCCTTACTATGCAACAATTAACGGCTGTAATGGATAATTCTATCAAAAACATTTTAGCCAAAATGCCCACTTATCAGCGAAAGCGCGACTGCTCTGTTTTAGAAAATACTGAAGAGCATGAGGACGCTGATGATATTGGTTCTGAAGTGCCCCTACACCAGTCTGAGGGGGCCAGGGAGGTTTTGTCTGAGGGTGAAATTTCAGATTCAGGGAAAATTTCTCAACAAGCTGAACCTGATGTGATTACATTTAAATTTAAATTGGAACATCTCCGCGCCCTGCTTAAGGAGGTGTTATCTACTCTGGATGATTGTGAGAATTTGGTCATTCCAGAGAAATTATGTAAAATGGACAAGTTCCTAGAGGTCCCGGGGCCCCCCGAAGCTTTTCCTATACCCAAGCGGGTGGCGGACATTGTAAATAAAGAATGGGAAAGGCCCGGCATACCTTTCGTCCCTCCCCCTATATTTAAGAAATTGTTTCCTATGGTCGACCCCAGAAAGGACTTATGGCAGACAGTCCCCAAGGTCGAGGGGGCGGTTTCTACTCTAAACAAACGCACCACTATACCCATAGAAGATAGTTGTGCTTTCAAAGATCCTATGGATAAAAAATTAGAGGGTTTGCTTAAAAAGATGTTTGTTCAGCAAGGTTACCTTCTACAACCAATTTCATGCATTGTTCCTGTCACTACAGCAGCGTGTTTCTGGTTCGATGAACTAGAAAAGGCGCTCAATAAAGATTCTTCTTATGAGGAGATTTTGGACAGAATTCATGCTCTCAAATTGGCTAACTCTTTCACCCTAGACGCCACTTTGCAATTGGCTAGATTAGCGGCGAAAAATTCTGGGTTTGCTATTGTGGCGCGCAGAGCGCTTTGGCTAAAATCTTGGTCAGCGGATGCGTCTTCCAAGAACAAATTGCTTAACATTCCTTTCAAGGGGAAAACGCTGTTTGGCCCTGACTTGAAAGAGATTATTTCTGATATCACTGGGGGCAAGGGCCACGCCCTTCCTCAGGATAGGTCTTTCAAGGCCAAAAATAAACCTAATTTTCGTCCCTTTCGCAGAAACGGACCAGCCCCAAGTGCTACGTCCTCTAAGCAAGAGGGTAATACTTCTCAAGCCAAGCCAGCCTGGAGGCCAATGCAAGGCTGGAACAAAGGTAAGCAGGCCAAGAAACCTGCCACTGCTACCAAGACAGCATGAGATGTTGGCCCCCGATCCGGGACCGGATCTGGTGGGGGGCAGACTCTCTCTCTTCGCTCAGGCTTGGGCAAGAGATGTTCTGGATCCTTGGGCGCTAGAAATAGTCTCCCAAGGTTATCTTCTGGAATTCAAGGGGCTTCCCCCAAGGGGGAGGTTCCACAGGTCTCAATTGTCTTCAGACCACATAAAAAAACAGGCATTCTTACATTGTGTAGAAGACCTGTTAAAAATGGGAGTGATTCATCCTGTTCCATTAGGAGACCAATCTTAGATCTCAAGATCCTAAACAAGTTTCTCAAGGTTCCATCGTTCAAAATGGAAACCATTCGAACAATTCTTCCTTCCATCCAGGAAGGTCAATTCATGACCACGGTGGATTTAAAGGATGCGTATCTACATATTCCTATCCACAAGGAACATCATCGGTTCCTAAGGTTCGCATTTCTGGACAAGCATTACCAGTTTGTGGCACTTCCGTTCGGATTAGCCACTGCTCCAAGAATTTTCACAAAGGTACTAAGGTCCCTTCTAGCGGTGCTAAGACCAAGGGGCATTGCAGTAGTACCTTACTTGGACGACATACTGATTCAAGCGTCGTCCCTTCCACAAGCAAAGGCTCACACGGACATTGTCCTGGCCTTTCTCAGATCTCACGGGTGGAAAGTGAACGTAGAAAAAAGTTCTCTATCTCCGTCAACAAGGGTTCCCTTCTTGGGAACAATAATAGACTCCTTAGAAATGAGGATTTTTCTGACAGAGGCCAGAAAATCAAAACTTCTAAACTCTTGTCAAATACTTCATTCTGTTCCTCTTCCTTCCATAGCGCAGTGCATGGAAGTAATAGGTTTGATGGTAGCGGCAATGGACATAGTTCCTTTTGCGCGAATTCATCTAAGACCATTACAACTGTGCATGCTCAGTCAGTGGAATGGGGACTATACAGACTTGTCTCTGACGATACAAGTAGATCAGAGGACCAGAGATTCACTCCGTTGGTGGCTGTCCCTGGACAACCTGTCACAGGGGATGAGCTTCCGCAGACCAGAGTGGGTCATTGTCACGACCGACGCCAGTCTGGTCGGCTGGGGCGCGGTCTGGGGACCCCTGAAAGCTCAGGGTCTTTGGTCTCGGGAAGAATCTCTTCTCCCGATAAATATTCTGGAACTGAGAGCGATATTCAATGCTCTCATGGCTTGGCCTCAGCTAGCAAAGGCCAAGTTCATACGGTTTCAATCAGACAACATGACGACTGTTGCGTACATCAACCATCAGGGGGGAACAAGGAGTTCCCTGGCGATGGAAGAAGTGACCAAAATCATTCAATGGGCGGAGACTCACTCCTGCCACTTGTCTGCAATCCACATCCCAGGAGTGGAAAATTGGGAAGCGGATTTTCTGAGTCGTCAGACATTTCATCCGGGGGAGTGGGAACTCCATCCGGAAATCTTTGCCCAAATTACTCAATTGTGGGGCATTCCAGACATGGATCTGATGGCCCCTCGTCAGAACTTCAAGGTTCCTTGCTACGGGTCCAGATCCAGGGATCCCAAGGCGACTCTAGTAGATGCACTAGTAGCACCTTGGACCTTCAAACTAGCTTATGTATTCCCGCCGTTTCCTCTCATCCCCAGGCTGGTAGCCAGGATCAATCAGGAGAGGGCATCGGTGATCTTGATAGCTCCTGCGTGGCCACGCAGGACTTGGTATGCAGACCTGGTGAATATGTCATCGGCTCCACCATGGAAGCTACTTTTGAGACGAGACCTTCTTGTTCAAGGTCCGTTCGAACATCCGAATCTGGTCTCACTCCAACTGACTGCTTGGAGATTGAACGCTTGATCTTATCAAAGCGAGGGTTCTCAGATTCTGTCATTGATACTCTTGTTCAGGCCAGAAAGCCTGTAACTAGAAAAATCTACCACAAAATATGGAAAAAATATATCTGTTGGTGTGAATCTAAAGGATTCCCTTGGGACAAGATAAAAATTCCTAAGATTCTATCCTTTCTTCAAGAAGGTTTAGAGAAAGGATTATCTGCAAGTTCTTTGAAGGGACAGATTTCTGCCTTGTCTGTGTTACTTCACAAAAAGCTGGCAGCTGTGCCAGATGTTCAAGCCTTTGTTCAGGCTCTGGTTAGAATAAAGCCTGTTTACAAACCTTTGACTCCTCCTTGGAGTCTTAATTTAGTTCTTTCAGTTCTTCAGGGGGTTCCGTTTGAACCCTTACATTCCGTTGATATTAAGTTATTATCTTGGAAAGTTTTGTTTTTGGTTGCAATTTCTTCTGCTAGAAGAGTTTCAGAATTATCTGCTCTGCAGTGTTCTCCTCCTTATCTGGTGTTCCATGCAGATAAGGTGGTTTTGCGTACTAAACCTGGTTTTCTTCCGAAAGTTGTTTCTAACAAAAACATTAACCAGGAGATAGTCGTGCCTTCTTTGTGTCCGAATCCAGTTTCAAAGAAGGAACGTTTGTTGCACAATTTGCATGTAGTTCGTGCTCTAAAATTCTATTTAGATGC
Organism: Bombina bombina; assembly: GCF_027579735.1. NCBI lineage: Eukaryota > Metazoa > Chordata > Amphibia > Anura > Bombinatoridae > Bombina > Bombina bombina. The sequence continues at coordinate 1,081,353,299 of NC_069500.1, read as the reverse complement.
TACAAAGGATTTTAGACAAACATCTTCCTTGTTTGTTGTTTATTCTGGTAAAAGGAGAGGTCAAAAAGCAACTTCTACCTCTCTCTCTTTTTGGCTTAAAAGCATCATCAGATTGGCTTACGAGACTGCCGGACGGCAGCCTCCTGAAAGAATCACAGCTCATTCCACTAGGGCTGTGGCTTCCACATGGGCCTTCAAGAACGAGGCTTCTGTTGATCAGATATGTAAGGCAGCGACTTGGTCTTCACTGCACACTTTTACTAAATTTTACAAATTTGATACTTTTGCTTCTTCTGAGGCTATTTTTGGGAGAAAGGTTTTGCAAGCCGTGGTGCCTTCCATCTAGGTGACCTGATTTGCTCCCTCCCTTCATCCGTGTCCTAAAGCTTTGGTATTGGTTCCCACAAGTAAGGATGACGCCGTGGACCGGACACACCTATGTTGGAGAAAACAGAATTTATGTTTACCTGATAAATTGCTTTCTCCAACGGTGTGTCCGGTCCACGGCCCGCCCTGGTTTTTTAATCAGGTCTGATAATTTATTTTCTTTAACTACAGTCACCACGGTATCATATGATTTCTCCTATGCAAATATTCCTCCTTTACGTCGGTCGAATGACTGGGGAAGGCGGAGCCTAGGAGGGATCATGTGACCAGCTTTGCTGGGCTCTTTGCCATTTCCTGTTGGGGAAGAGAATATCCCACAAGTAAGGATGACGCCGTGGACCGGACACACCGTTGGAGAAAGCAATTTATCAGGTAAACATAAATTCTGTTTTTCGTGCCTTTCGAAATTTCAAGGCAGGAGCAGAATCAACTTCCTCTGCTTCAAAACAAGAGGGAACTTTTGCTCATTCCAGACAGGCCTGGAAACCTAACCAGTCCTGGAACAAGGGCAAGCAAGCCAGAAAACCTGCTGCTGCCCCCAAGACAGCATGAAGGAATGGCCCCCTATCCGGAAACGGATCTAGTGGGGGGCAGACTTTCTCTCTTCGCCCAGGCGTGGGCAAGAGATGTTCAGGATCCCTGGGCGTTGGAGATCATATCTCAGGGATATCTTCTGGACTTCAAAGCTTCTCCTCCACACTGGAGATTTCATCTTTCAAGGTTATCAGCAAACCAGATAAAGAAAGAGGCATTCCTAAGCTGTGTGCAAGACCTCCTAGTAATGGGAGTGATCCATCCAGTTCCGCGGACGGAACAGGGACAGGGGTTTTATTCAAATCTGTGGTTCCCAAGAAAGAGGGAACCTTCAGACCAATCTTGGATCTAAAGATCTTAAACAAATTCCTCAGAGTTCCATCATTCAAAATGGAAACTATTCGGACCATCCTACCCATGATCCAAGAGGGTCAGTACATGACCACAGTGGACTTAAAGGATGCCTACCTTCACATACCTATTCACAAAGATCATCATCGGTTCCTAAGGTTTGCCTTTCTAGACAGGCATTACCAATTTGTAGCTCTTCCCTTCTGGTTGGCCACAGCCCCGAGAATCTTTACAAAGGTTCTGGGCTCACTTCTGGCGGTTCTAAGACCGCGAGGCATAGCGGTGGCTCCGTATCTAGACGTCAAGCTTTCAAATTGCCAAGTCTCATACAGAGATAGTTCTGGCATTTCTGAGGTCGCATGGGTGGAAAGTGAACGTGGAAAAGAGTTCTCTATCCCCACTCACAAGAGTCACCTTCCTAGGGACTCTTATAGATTCTGTAGAGATGAAAATTTACCTGACGGAGTCCAGGTTATCAAAACTTCTAAATGCTTGCCGTGTCCTTCATTCCATTCCACGTCCGTCAGTGGCTCAGTGCATGGAAGTAATCGGCTTAATGGTAGCGGCAATGGACATAGTGCCATTTGCGCGCCTGCATCTCAGACCGCTGCAATTATGCATGCTAAGTCAGTGGAATGGGGATTACTCAGATTTGTCCCCTCTACTAAATCTCGATTAAGAGACCAGAGATTCTCTTCTCTGGTGGCTATCTCGGGTCCATCTGTCCAAGGGTATGACCTTTTGCAGGCCAGATTGGACGATTGTAACAACAGATGCCAGCCTTCTAGGTTGGGGCGCAGTCTGGAACTCCCTGAAGGCTCAGGGATCGTGGACTCAGGAGGAGAAACTTCTCCCATTAAATATTCTGGAGTTAAGAGCAATATTCAATGCTCTTCTAGCTTGGCCTCAGTTAGCAACCCTGAGGTTCATCAGATTTCAGTCGGACAACATCACGACTGTGGCTTACATCAACCATCAAGGGGGAACCAGGAGTTCCCTAGCGATGTTAGAAGTCTCAAAGATAATTCGCTGGGCAGAGTCTCACTCTTGCCATCTGTCAGCGATCCACATCCCAGGCGTAGAGAACTGGGAGGCGGATTTTCTAAGTCGTCAGACTTTTCATCCGGGGGAGTGGGAACTCCATCCGGTGGTGTTTGCTCAACTGATCCATCGTTGGGGCAAACCAGAACTGGATCTCATGGCGTCTCACCAGAATGCCAAGTTCCCTTGTTACCGATCTAGGTCCAGGGACCCGGGAGCGACGCTGATAGATGCTCTAGCAGCTCCTTGGTTCTTCAACCTGGCTTATGTGTTTCCACCGTTTCCTCTGCTCCCTCGACTGATTGCCAAAATCAAGCAGGAGAGAGCATCGGTGGATATGTCATCCTTTCCACCATGGACTTCTAATACAAGGTCCTTTCAATCATCCAAATCTAATTTCTCTGAGACTGACTGCATGGAGATTGAACGCTTGATTCTATCAAGGCGTGGCTTCTCCGAGTCAGTCATTGATACCTTAATACAGGCACGAAAGCCTGTCACCAGGAAAATCTACCATAAGATATGGCGTAAATATCTTTATTGGTGTGAATCCAAGAATTACTCATGGAGTAAGGTTAGGATTCCTAGGATATTGTCATTTCTCCAAGAGGGTTTGGACAAAGGATTATCAGCTAGTTCTTTAAAAGGACAGATTTCTGCTTTGTCTATTCTTTTGCACAAGCGTCTGGCAGAGGTTCCAGACGTCCAGGCATTTTGTCAGGCTTTGGTTAGAATTAAGCCTGTGTTTAAAACTGTTGCTCCCCCGTGGAGCTTAAACTTGGTTCTTAAAGTTCTTCAAGGAGTTCCGTTTGAACCCCTTCATTCCATTGATATTAAACTTTTATCTTGGAAAGTTCTGTTTTTAATGGCTATTTCCTCGGCTCGAAGAGTCTCTGAGCTATCTGCCTTACAATGTGATTCTCCTTATCTGATTTTTCATGCAGATAAGGTAGTTCTGCGTACCAAACCTGGGTTTTTACCTAAGGTGGTTTCTAACAAGAATATCAATCAAGAGATTGTTGTTCCATCATTGTGTCCTAATCCTTCTTCAAAGAAGGAACGTCTCTTACATAATCTGGACGTAGTCCGTGCCTTGAAGTTTTACTTACAAGCTACTAAAGATTTTCGCCAAACATCTTCCCTGTTTGTCGTTTACTCTGGACAGAGGAGAGGTCAAAAAGCTTCGGCAACCTCTCTCTCCTTTTGGCTTCGGAGCATAATACGCTTAGCCTATGAGACTGCTGGACAGCAGCCCCCTGAAAGGATTACAGCTCATTCTACTAGAGCTGTGGCTTCCACCTGGGCCTTTAAAAATGAGGCCTCTGTTGAACAGATTTGCAAGGCTGCGACTTGGTCTTCGCTTCACACCTTTTCAAGATTTTACAAATTTTATACTTTTGCTTCCTCGGAGGCTGTTTTTGGGAGAAAGGTTCTTCAGGCAGTGGTTCCTTCCGTTTAATCCTGCCTTGTCCCTCCCATCATCCGTGTACTTTAGCTTTGGTATTGGTATCCCATAAGTAATGGATGATCCGTGGACTGGATACACTTAACAAGAGAAAACATAATTTATGCTTACCTGATAAATTTATTTCTCTTGTAGTGTATCCAGTCCACGGCCCGCCCTGTCCTTTTAAGGCTGGTCTAAATTTTAATTAAACTACAGTCACCACTGCACCCTATGGTTTCTCCTTTCTCGTCTTGTTTCGGTCGAATGACTGGATATGGCAGTGAGGGGAGGAGCTATATAGCAGCTCTGCTGTGGGTGATCCTCTTGCAACTTCCTGTTGGGAAGGAGAATATCCCATAAGTAATGGATGATCCGTGGACTGGATACACTACAAGAGAAATAAATTTATCAGGTAAGCATAAATTATGTTTTTATTAAATTAATTTTACCCGTAAGGGATAATTTAAATTTTGACCATTTTTCTAAATCATGCTTTATTTTTAAGAAAACGGGGGGATAGTTCAAATCATACCACTCTTCCCAGTTTGTAGAAAATTTTATTCCAAGATAAGTAAATGAATCTTTAGCTTCCTTAAATGGGATAGACTTTAAAGAGTCTTTACTTTTATTTAGCCAAAAGATTTCGGTTTTCTGCGTGTTTGTCTTATAGCCCGTAAAACTACCAAAATCCTGTAAAATCTGTGATAATAAATGAATATTTTTCTTAGTATCCGAAAGTAGAACTAATAGGTCATCTGCATAAAGAAATGTAATTATTTTTTTCTTGCCTAATTTAATCCCGTCTAGTTCTTTCCTAAGCAAAATCGCTAGAGGTTCAAGTGATAAATTAAAAAGGTAAGGGGAAAGTGGGCACCCTTGTCTAGAGCCCCTTTGAAGGGGGGAAAGATTCTGAGGGGATATCATTTATAATAACAGAGGCAGTAGAATTCTTATATATTTGACGAGTTGAATGCAAGAAAGGTCCTTCGATTCCAAAACTTACTTAGTGTCGTAAACAGATGATCCCAAGTTATGGAATCAAAGGCCTTCTGTGCATCTATAGAGATAATAGCTGAATCAGCATAGGTTCTATTTTTAAGCTTTCTATTGCAGCGTTGAATATGCGTATTATTAAGAATTAATTGTAGTCTACGTAAATTGTAGGTGGGGTTTCTATCTGGCATGAATCCTACTTGATCTTTATGTATAAGTGGGTTCATAAGTGATTTTAACCTTGTAGCAACAATATGCATTAATAGTTTATAATCACT
>NC_069500.1:1081251979-1081348168 GCF_027579735.1 Bombina bombina | reverse complement strand
CTGATGGCCTCTCGTCAGAACTTCAAAGTTCCTTGCTACGGGTCCAGATCCAGGGATCCCAAGGCGGCTCTAGTGGATGCACTAGTAGCACCTTGGACCTTCAAACTAGCTTATGTGTTCCCGCCGTTTCCTCTCATCCCCAGGCTGGTAGCCAGGATCAATCAGGAGAGGGCGTCGGTGATCTTGATAGCTCCTGCGTGGCCACGCAGGACTTGGTATGCAGATCTGGTGAATATGTCATCGGCTCCACCTTGGAAGCTACCTTTGAGACGAGACCTTCTTGTTCAGGGTCCGTTCGAACATCCGAATCTGGTTTCACTCCAGCTGACTGCTTGGAGATTGAACGCTTGATTTTATCAAAGCGAGGGTTCTCAGATTCTGTTATCGATACTCTTGTTCAGGCCAGAAAGCCTGTAACTAGAAAGATTTACCACAAAATTTGGAAAAAATATATCTGTTGGTGTGAATCTAAAGGATTCCCTTGGGACAAGGTTAAGATTCCTAGGATTCTATCCTTCCTTCAAGAAGGATTGGAAAAAGGATTATCTGCAAGTTCCCTGAAGGGACAGATTTCTGCCTTGTCGGTGTTACTTCACAAAAAACTGGCTGCTGTGCCAGATGTTCAAGCCTTTGTTCAGGCTCTGGTTAGAATTAAGCCTGTTTACAAACCTTTGACTCCTCCTTGGAGTCTCAATTTAGTTCTTTCAGTTCTTCAGGGGGTTCCGTTTGAACCCTTGCATTCCGTTGATATTAAGTTATTATCTTGGAAAGTTCTGTTTTTAGTTGCAATTTCTTCTGCCAGAAGAGTTTCAGAATTATCTGCTCTGCAGTGTTCTCCTCCTTATCTGGTGTTCCATGCAGATAAGGTGGTTTTACGTACTAAACCTGGTTTTCTTCCAAAAGTTGTTTCTAACAAAAACATTAACCAGGAGATTATCGTACCTTCTCTGTGTCCGAAACCAGTTTCAAAGAAGGAACGTTTGTTGCACAATTTGGATGTTGTTCGCGCTCTAAAATTCTATTTAGATGCTACAAAGGATTTTAGACAAACATCTTCCTTGTTTGTTGTTTATTCCGGTAAAAGGAGAGGTCAAAAAGCAACTTCTACCTCTCTCTCTTTTTGGATTAAAAGCATCATCAGATTGGCTTACGAGACTGCCGGACGGCAGCCTCCCGAAAGAATCACAGCTCATTCCACTAGGGCTGTGGCTTCCACATGGGCCTTCAAGAACGAGGCTTCTGTTGATAAGATATGTAGGGCAGCGACTTGGTCTTCACTGCACACTTTTACCAAATTTTACAAGTTTGATACTTTTGCTTCTTCTGAGGCTATTTTTGGGAGAAAGGTTTTGCAAGCCGTGGTGCCTTCCATTTAGGTGACCTGATTTGCTCCCTCCCTTCATCCGTGTCCTAAAGCTTTGGTATTGGTTCCCACAAGTAAGGATGACGCCGTGGACCGGACACACCTATGTTGGAGAAAACAGAATTTATGTTTACCTGATAAATTACTTTCTCCAACGGTGTGTCCGGTCCACGGCCCGCCCTGGTTTTTTTAATCAGGTCTGATAATTTATTTTCTTTAACTACAGTCACCACGGTACCATATGGTTTCTCCTATGCAAATATTCCTCCTTTACGTCGGTCGAATGACTGGGGTAGGCGGAGCCTAGGAGGGATCATGTGACCAGCTTTGCTGGGCTCTTTGCCATTTCCTGTTGGGGAAGAGAATATCCCACAAGTAAGGATGACGCCGTGGACCGGACACACCGTTGGAGAAAGTAATTTATCAGGTAAACATAAATTCTGTTTTTTCATCCGTTAAAAAGAAATCAATACGTGACATAGTTTGATGTGCGTGAGATACACATGAAAATTTGATTAAATCGGGATTTTGTATCCGCCAAATATCTTTTAAGTGTAGTAAGTTTTTAAAATTTTTAAGGGGTTTCGTCTGTAGCTTATTATCTTTATTCAAAGATGGTTTAAGTATGTCCAAAGTAGGGAAATCTGTAAGGTTAAAATCACCTACAACAATTAAATTGCGGTTAAGAAAGGGTAGCAGTTTAGCTTGCAAAGTTTCCCAAAACTTCTTATCTTTTTTATTAGACACATATAGATTGCATAATATTAAAGGAGTACCTGCTTATGTAAGTTGAATAATTAGATACCGTGCTTCCTTATCAAATTCAACATCATTAATTACATATGGGAGATTTTTGCAAAACAGTAAGGCCACTCCCTTTTTCCTGTCTATACAGGGGGTACCTATCACTTCGCCAACCCAACCAGATTTAAGCTTGAACAGTTCTACTGCATTTAAATGAGTCTCCTGTAAACAAGCAATATCAATTTTATGTTTTTGTAATTGTACAAGTATTTTTTTTCTTTTCTGTGGGGAAGTGATACCCCCTACATTCCAGGAGGCCAGGTTAATCATCTCTTATACTTATATTTGGATTTACCTTTTTTTTTTCCTTTTTAACTCTTTATTTCCAAGAAAGAGGTGAGGGAGGGGATAAGGGACGGAACGAGAAAGGGAAAAAAAAAGAATAAGAAGGAAAATGCATCTAGGCCTATATTTATCAACATTTTTACCTGACCATAAAATTGAAACCGTGGTCATACCATAAAAAAATCCAGTATTTTCATATTTAAAGCTAGTAGTTTGAGGTATTTTATATTCATTACCATCTTTATAGCGTAATGCCATTTTTTTTTTGCAAAATCTCTTACTTCCTCAGGATTATTCATAATCAGTGTCTCAGAATCAGTAGTTAGTTTAAATGTAGCAGGGTATATCACCGTGGCCTTGTAGCCATTAGCAATAAATTTAGAACAAAGAGGTGTTATTTCTTTACGTTGAAGAGAGGTTTCTAATGAAAAGTCTTGGAATAGAAATATATTTTGGTCCTGAATGGAAAAGGGTATTTTTTTTTGTAAATCTGCATAATTTTAAGTTTGTCCTGAAAATTCAGGAACCTTGCCACTACCGGCCTGCTCTTACTAGAGCCGTCAGGACGATGTTTTAAGGGGCCTATGCGGTGCGCCCTCTCTACTGACAGAGGAAGCAAATTGGGATCCATACCTAGGGCCTGAGGTAAGGTCTTAGACATAAAGTCAATCAGGTCATGGAAGGTTGAAGATTCAGGTATGCCAATTACTCTTATATTATTGCGCCTATTACGATCCTCAAGTTCGTTCAATTTAGACTGAATATTTGTAATCTGGGTTGACTGCTCCCTTATAATCGCTGCCTGTTGCTCATTACTATCCTCTAAGTCCGATATACGTTGCTCTGCCTCGTTTAATCTATGCGTAAACTGTTTGACCTCAGCCGTGAGATTTACTATTTCTACTTTAAGGTATTCAAATTGGGGGATCATAAGATCTGAGATTTGTTTTACAATATCCTGGGTTTCCTTCCCCTGAAACTCTGATATATTACTTATCGGAGTTATATTAACTAGGTTATCAGTGCTAGTCCTGGTCTTCCTTTCTCTAGTTTTGGGTGGCATCTCGACTGAAGTTAATTTGTGGCTAGAAATAAATTTATCCATAAGATAAACGTGCAAGGGAAAAAGATAGGAAAAGTGCAGAATATACGATTTCTAAAAGGGTGAATATAGTGAAATACTTGTCACTAAGTATTTTACAATGCAACAAAATTATAATCTTATTATAATACCTTCTCAGAAAAAGAAGCAAATATATATAGATAGTGTTATTAATAAAAATATAGTGATATATGAACCTATGTCCACTTCTAAATACAGAGTTTTCTATATAACGACAATAGATGCGACAAAAAAATACAAAATAGAGAAGGAAATCCACTAACATGTCACTATTAGATAGCAAGCTACGAAAAGTTACATTTGCTAACATTTTGTTACTTTATGGGTCAGAAAGCTAAAACAACAACAAAGTAACATGTTTAGATCCCTTTGGTTACTTTTACCTAAGTTGCATATTTGTTACAATATAGGCCCACAAAACAAAAGGTCATACATCAGCTAGAGAAATGCTGTTTCTTTCATGTAATTAACAAGAGTCCATGAGCTAGTGACGTATGGGATATACATTCCTACCAGGAGGGGCAAAGTTTCCCAAACCTTAAAATGCCTATAAATACACCCCTCACCACACCCACAAATCAGTTTTACAAACTTTGCCTCCAAGGGAGGTGGTGAAGTAAGTTTGTGCTAGATTCTACGTTGATATGTGCTCCGCAGCAAGTTGGAGCCCGGTTTTCCTCTCAGCGTGCAGTGAATGTCAGAGGGATGTGAAGAGAGTATTGCCTATTGAATGCAGTGATCTCCTTCTACGGGGTCTATTTCATAAGGTTCTCTGTTATCGGTCGTAGAGATTCATCTCTTACCTCCCTTTTCAGATCGACGATATACTCTTATATTTACCATTTCCTCTACTGATTCTCGTTTCAGTACTGGTTTGGCTTTCTACAAACATGTAGATGAGTGTCCTGGGGTAAGTAAGTCTTATTTTCTGTGACACTCTAAGCTATGGTTGGGCACTTTATTTATAAAGTTCTAAATATATGTATTCAAACATTTATTTGCCTTGACTCAGAATGTTCAACTTTCCTTATTTCCAGACAGTCAGTTTCATATTTGGGATTATGCATTGAATTATCATATTTTTTCTTACCTCAAAAATTTGACTTTTTTCCCTGTGGGCTGTTAGGCTCGCGGGGGCTGAAAATGCTTCATTTTATTGCGTCATTCTTGGCGCGGACTTTTTTGGCGCAAAAATTATTTTCCGTTTCCGGCGTCATACGTGTCGCCGGAAGTTGCGTCATTTTTTGACGTTATTTTGCGTCAAAGATGTCGGCGTTCCGGATGTGGCGTCATTTTTGGCGCCAAAAGCATTTAGGCGCCAAATAATGTGGGCGTCTTTTTTTGGCGCTAAAAAATATGGGCGTCATTTTTGTCTCCACATTATTTAAGTCTCATTATTTATTGCTTCTGGTTGCTAGAAGCTTGTTCACTGGCATTTTTTTCCCATTCCTGAAACTGTCATTTAAGGAATTTGATCAATTTTGCTTTATATGTTGTTTTTTTTTCTTTTACATATTGCAAGATGTTCCACGTTGCAACTGAGTCAGAAGATACTACAGGAAAATCACTGCACAGTGCTGGAGCTACCAAGCTAAGTCTGCTATAAACTTTTGGTATCTGTTTTCTCCAGCTGTTATTTGTATTGCATGTCATGTCAAACTTATTAATGCAGATAAAATTTCCTTTAGTACTGTTACATTACCTGTTGCTGTCCGTCAACATCTAATTTTCAGAGTGTTCCTGATAACATAAGAGATTTTATTTTTTAAATCCATTAAGAAGGCTATGTCTGTTATTTCTCCTTCTAGTATACATAAAAGTCTTTTAAAACTTCTCTTTTTTTCAGATGAATTTTTAAATGAACATCATCATTCTGATACTGATAATGGTTCTTCTGGTTCAGAGGTTTCTGTCTCAGAGGTTGATGCTGATAAATCTTTGTATTTGTTCAAGATGGAATTTATTCGTTCTTTACTTAAAGAAGTGTTATTTGCATTAGAAATAGAGGATTCTGGTCCTCTTGATACTAAATGTAAACGTTTAAATGAGGTTTTTAAATCTCCTGTAGTTATTCCAGAAGTGTTTTATCTCCCTGATGCTATTTCTGAAGTAATTTCCAGGGAATGGAATAATTTGGGTAATTTATTTACTCCTTCTAGACGTTTAAGCAAATTATATCCTGTGCCATCTGACAGATTAGAGTTTTTTGGGACAAAAATCCCTAAGGTTATGGGGCTGTCTCTACTCCTGCTAATGTACTACTATTCCTATGGCAGATAGTACTTCATTTAAGGATCCTTTAGATAGGAAAATTGAATCTTTTCTAAGAAAAGCTTACTTATGTTCAGGTAATCTTCTTAGACCTGCTATATTTTTAGCGGATGTTGCTGCAGCTTCAACTTTTTGGTTAGAAGCTTTAGCGCAACAAGTAACAGATCATAATTTTATAGCATTATTATTATTCTATAACATGCTAATAATTTTATTGGTGATACCATCTTTTGATATCATTAGAGTTGATGTCAGGTATATGTCTCTAGCTATTTTAGCTAGAAAAGCTTTATGGATTAAACTTGGAATGCTGACATGTCTTCTAAGTCAACTTTGCTTTCCCTTTCTTTCCAGGGTAAATAATCATTTCGTTCCTTTCCTCACAACAAGGAACAAAAGCCTGATCCTTCATCCTCAGGAGCGGTATCAGTTTGGAAACTATTTCCAGTTTGGAATATATCCAAGCCTTATAGAAACCTATAGCCAGCTCCTAAGTATCTATGAAGGTGCGGCCCTTATTCCAGCTCAGCTGGTATGGGGCAGATTACGTTTTCTTCAAAGAAATTTGGATCAATTCCGTTCTTAATCTCTGGTTTCAGAAGCATTGTTTCAGAAAGGTACAGAATTGGCTTCAAGTTAAGGCCTCCTGCTAAGAGATTCTTTTCTTTCCCGTGTCCCAGTTGACACAGCAAGGCTCAGCATTTCTGAAATGTGTTTCAGATCTAGAGTTGGCTGGAGTATTTATGCCAGTTCCAGTTCTGGAACAGGGGCTGGGGTTTTATTTTATCTCTTCATTGTACCAAAGAAGGTCAATTCCTTCAGACCAGTTCTGGATCTATCATTATTGAATCGTTATGTTAGGATACCAACATTCAAGATGGTTACTGTAGGACTATCCTGCCTTTTATTTAGCAAGGGCATTATATGTCTACAATAGATTTACAGGATGTGTATCTGCATATTCCGATTCATCCAGATCACTTTTAGTGTCTGAGATTCTCTTTTTAGACAAGCATTACCAGTTTTGTGGCTCTACTGTTTGGCCTAGCCTCAGTTCCAAGAATTTTTTTCAAAGGTTCTCGGTGCCCTTCTTTCTGTAATCAGAGAATAGGGTTTTGGTATTTCCTTATTTGGACGATATCTTGGTACTTGCTCAGTCTTCTCATTTTCGAAGAATCTCATACGAATCGACTTGTGTTGTTTCTTCAAGTTCATGGTTGGAGGATCAATTTACCAATCAGTTCATTGATTCCTCAGACAAGGGTAACCTTTTTAGGTTTCTAGATAAATTCAGTGTCTATGACTCTGTCCTTGTCAGACAAGAGAAGTTTAACATTGATATTAGCTTGTCAAAACCTTCAGTCACAATCATTCCCTTTGGTAGCCTTATGCATGGAAATGTTGGGTCTTAGGACTGCCGCATCAGATGCGATCTCCTTTGCTCGTTTTCACATGCGACCTCTTCAGCTCTGTATGCTGAACCAATGGTGCAGGGATTACTCAAAGATATCTCAATTAATATCTTTAAACCGATTTTACGACACTCTCTGACATGGTGGACAGATCACCATCGTTTAGTTCAGGGGGCTTCTTTGTTCTTCCGACCTGGACTATAATCTCAACAGATACAAGTCTTACAGGTTGGGGAGCTGTGTGGGGGTATCTGACGGCACAAGGGGTTTGGGAATCTCAGGAGGTGAGATTTCCGATCAATATTTTGGAACTCCGTGCAATTTTCAGAGCTCTTCAGTCTTGGCCTCTTCCGAAGAGAGAGTTGTTCATTGTTTTCAGATAAGACAATGTCACAACTGTGGCATACATCAATCATCAAGGAGGGACTCACAGTCCTCTGGCTATGAAAGAAGTATCTCGAATTTTGGTTTGGGCGGAATCCAGCTCCTGTCTAATCTCTGCGGTTTTTATCCCAGGTATGGACAATTGGAAAGCGGATTATCTCAGTCGCCAAACGTTGCATCCGGGCGAATGGTCTCTTCACCCAGAGGTATTTCTTCAGATTGTTCAAATGTGGGAACTTCCAGAAATAAATCTGATGGCTTCTCATCTAAACAAGAAACTTCCCAGGTATCTGTCCAGATCCCGGGATCCTCAGGCGGAGGCAGTGGATGCATTTTCACTTCCTTGGAAGTATCATCCTGCCTATATCTTTCCGCCTCTAGTTCTTCTTCCAAGAGTAATCTCCAAGATTCTGAAGGAATGCTCGTTTGTTCTGCTGGTAGCTCCGGCATGGCCTCACAGGTTTTGGTATGCGGATCCTGTCCGGATGGCCTCTTGCCAACCGTGGACTCTTCCGTTAAGACCAGACCTTTTGTCTCAAGGTCCTTTTTTCCATCAGGATCTGAAATCCTTAAATTTAAAGGTATGGAGATTGAACGCTTGATTCTTGGTCAAAGAGGTTTCTCTGACTCTGTGATTAATACTATGTTACAGGCTCGTAAATCTGTATCCAGAGAGATATATTATAGAGTCTGGAAGACTTATATTTCTTGGTGTCTTTCTCATCATTTTTCTTGGCATTCTTTTAGAATACCGAGAATATTACAATTTCTTCAGGATGGTTTAGATAAGGGTTTGTCCGCAAGTTCCTTGAAAGGTCAAATCTCTGCTCTTTCTGTTCTTTTTCACAGAAAGATTGCTATTCTTCCTGATATTCATTGTTTTGTACAAGCTTTGGTTCGTATAAAGCCTGTCATTAAGTCAATTTCTCCTCCTTGGAGTTTGAATTTGGTTCTGGGGGCTCTTCAAGCTCCTCCATTTGAACCTATGCATTCATTGGATATTAAATTACTTTCTTGGAAAGTTTTGTTCCTTTTGGCCATCTCTTCTGCCAGAAGAGTTTCTGAATTATCTGCTCTTTCTTGTGAGTCTCCTTTTCTGATTCTTCATCAGGATAAGGCGGTGTTGCGAACTTCTTTTGAATTTTTACCTAAAGTTGTGAATTCCAACAACATTGGTAGAGAAATTGTGGTTCCTTCATTATGTCCTAATCCTAAGAATTCTAAGGAGAAATCGTTGCATTCTTTGGATGTTGTTAGAGCTTTGAAATATTATGTTGAAGCTACGAAATCTTTCTGTAAGACTTCTAGTCTATTTGTTATCTTTTCCGGTTCTAGGAAAGGCCAGAAAGCTTCTGCCATTTCTTTTGCATCTTGGTTGAAATCTTTAATTCATCTTGCCTATGTTGAGTCGGGTAAAATTCCGCCTCAGAGTATTACAGCTCATTCTACTAGGTCAGTATCTACTTCCTGGGCGTTTAGGAATGAAGCTTCGGTTGACCAGATCTGCAAAGCAGCAACTTGGTCCTCTTTGCATACTTTTACTAAATTCTACCATTTTGATGTATTTTCTTCTTCTGAAGCAGTTTTTGGTAGAAAAGTTCTTCAGGCAGCGGTTTCAGTTTGAATCTTCTGCTTATGTTTTTTGTTAAACTTTATTTTGGGTGTGGATTATTTTCAGCAGGAATTGGCTGTCTTTATTTTATCCCTCCCTCTCTAGTGACTCTTGTGTGGAAAGATCCACATCTTGGGTAGTCATTATCCCATACGTCACTAGCTCATGGACTCTTGTTAATTACATGAAAGAAAACATAATTTATGTAAGAACTTACCTGATAAATTCATTTCTTTCATATTAACAAGAGTCCATGAGGCCCACCCTTTTTTGTGGTGGTTATGATTTTTTTGTATAAAGCACAATTATTCCAATTCCTTATTTTATATGCTTCGCACTTTTTTTCTTATCACCCCACTTCTTGGCTATTCGTTAAACTGATTTGTGGGTGTGGTGAGGGGTGTATTTATAGGCATTTTAAGGTTTGGGAAACTTTGCCCCTCCTGGTAGGAATGTATATCCCATACGTCACTAGCTCATGGACTCTTGTTAATATGAAAGAAATGAATTTATCAGGTAAGTTCTTACATAAATTATGTTTTTCTTAAATGCAATCAGTGTGCAGCTATTACCTATGAAAGACTGGCCTATACAAAATATTTATAAACCAGCTCCACTCTTATTTCGAGCACCATATACCATTCAAAATTTAATTCATGCAATTCAATCATTCACCATTCAACAATTAAATTAGCTCTAGGTTGGTAATCAAGATATAACCTTTATATTAACTCCTTTTAAAGCTCTTTTCCTTTTATATAAGGCCCTTTAGACACAACAAGGAGGATATTCAAAAAAATATTCACAAATAAGATATAGGACTTGATAATTAAGCCAGTTGCACAATGAGCCTAGAAACAATATTTAGAGCTGATCTTTTCATATGTCAGATAAGCCTTCTAACACAACAAATTATCAGCCCTTAAAAGTAGGTTTAGACAGGTTTGCCAGGTTATCCTTAAATAATTATCAGCAAATAAGATATAGCACTTGGTAATTAAGCCAGTTACACAATGAGCATGGAAACAATATTTAGTGCTGTTCTTTTCATATACCAATTAGGCCTTCTAGCGCAACAAATTATCAGCCCTTAAAAGTAGGTTTAGACAGCTTTACCAAGTTATTATTAAATAATTATCGGCAAAAGAGATGTGAGTAAGTTTGCCAGGTTTCTATAGTAGTATCATAAGCAAACTTGATATAATCCTACAAAGTTCACAGCCCATTTTGCTTATAGTCGCTTATAATAGCTTCTTCTTATTAAGCTGGTGTTAAGTTGTTATACAGCTTATATCTAAGCAGTGATATTTGAAAAGGGACAGAGTCTCAGTCTGGGGGAGCAAAAAAAATAAATAACAGGAACAGTCTTACCAGCGTGCTGCCTGCATAAAAAGAAAAGCGAAAGCGAAACAGCAGAAAATGATCCTCAGCTCTTCTTTTATTTTTAAAGGTGTAGGGTGCCGCTATACTCCCAGGCAAGCTCCCTGTATTATAGGCCTCTGAGGCATTTACTATGGAAAGGGCTGCAGCCAGCCGTTGAGAAGCACAGGTATAGCCAAGATGCTACACTGGATACCGGGTGTTGTTTTGATAAACTATTTACCAGTTAGGTACTCCAGCACTCCGGGAGATACAGGGGATCAAGACACCTGTAGCGTCCGCTGCATACTCCGGTCTTCCTTCGCTCGTTGTTAGAGCAGCTGACAGACTCCGTTTCAGGCCAGCTGAGAGATTTCCCTATACACTACAGCGTGTATGTTTCCCATCCAGCTCTCAACCAGGGAGAGACCGGTGGGTAGACAAACAGCTCAGCGTTCACCAGCGTTCACCAGTGTCGCTGAAGAAGATGCAGCCAGTTCTCACCAGGGAGAGGTCGATCACGGCAGACATACACAGGCCTCTGAAGTTACCATCGCAGGCGTGCCAAACAGACTCTTGCCAGGAAGAGCTCCGCACACTGGTAAGAGCTGATTTTATGGCTTCTGCGGTTACTGTAGCACTCAAGCAGACATCTCTCAAGACATATTTTTCAGTTCTATTTAGAACAATAGTAGGGTATGTACTTATTTCAGAGCCCGCTAAGCCCTATAGGGGGCTATGGAGACTCTATCGGCATACAGGCGGAAAAAGTTGCCTTTTACTGTGAAGTTCCAAACATAGCAGTCAAGTTTTATGGGATTATAGCCTTATGCTAAACCTCAATTAGCTTAAAGTTTACATAAAAAGTACCTAGATAGGCCCGGGTGCTTATAGGCCTCTCCAACACCATGAAAGTTAAGCCGGTTGATGTATCTCTGTCCCAGCAGTGTCTGGGGTAGCGGCAAGCTGCACTATCAGTGCTGTAATCAGACGGCCCCTAAATAGCAAAGGCACCTAGGAAAATGCTTGCTGAGTGGTACTGTAGGGTGGTTAAGCTCTTTCCCTTCTGAGCTTGAGCACGCTGCCTCCGTACCTCCTCCCCTTCCGGTCTTGTTTTCTTTCATGTAATTAGCAAGAGTCCATGAGCTAGTGACGTATGGGATATACATTCCTACCAGGAGGGGCAAAGTTTCCCAAACCTCAAAATGCCTATAAATACACCCCTCACCACACCCACAATTCAGTTTTACAAACGTTGCCTCCTATGGAGGTGGTGAAGTAAGTTTGTGCTAGATTCTACGTTGATATGCGCTCCGCAGCAAGTTGGAGCCCGGTTTTCCTCTCAGCGTGCAGTGAATGTCAGAGGGATGTGAGGAGAGTATTGCCTATTTGAATGCAGTGATCTCCTTCTACGGGGTCTATTTCATAGGTTCTCTGTTATCGGTCGTAGAGATTCATCTCTTACCTCCCTTTTCAGATCGACGATATACTCTTATTTATATACCATTACCTCTGCTGATTTTCGTTTCAGTACTGGTTTGGCTTTCTACAAACGTGTAGATGAGTGTCCTGGGGTAAGTAAATCTTATTTTCTGTGACACTCTAAGCTATGGTTGGGCACTTTATTTATAAAGTTCTAAATATATGTATTCAAACATTTATTTGCCTTGACTCAGAATGTTCAACATTCCTTATTTTCAGACAGTCAGTTTCATATTTGGGATAATGCGTTTGAATCAATCATTTTTTCTTACCTTAAAATTTGACTTTTTTTCCTTGTGGGCTGTTAGGCTCGCAGGGGCTGAAAATGCTTCATTTTATTGCGTCATTCTTGGCGCGGACTTTTTTGGCGCAAAAAATCTTTTCTGTTTCCGGCGTCATACGTGTCGGCGGAAGTTGCGTCATTTTTTGACGTCCTTTTGCGCCAAAAATGTCGGCGTTCCGGATGTGGCGTCGCTTTTGTCTCCACATTATTTCAGTCTGATTTTTTCTTTGCTTCTGGTTACTAGAAGCTTGTTTATTGGCATTTTTTCCCATTCCTGAAACTGTCATTTAAGGAATTTGATCAATTTTGCTTTATATGTTGTTTTTTTCTCTTACATATTGCAAGATGTCTCACGTTGCATCTGAGTCAGAAGATACTTCAGGAAAATCGCTGTCTAGTGCTGGAACTACCAAAGCTAAGTGTATCTGCTGTAAACTTTTGGTAGCTATTCCTCCGGCTGTTATTTGTATTAATTGTCATGACAAACTTGTTAAAGCAGATAATATTTCCTTTAGTAATGTACCATTGCCTGTTGCAGTTCCCTCAACATCTAAGGTGCAGAATGTTCCTGATAACATAAGAGATTTTGTTTCTGAATCCATCAAGAAGGCTATGTCTGTTATTTCTCCTTCTAGTAAACATAAAAAATCTTTTAAAACTTCTCTCTCTACAGATGAATTTTTAAATGAACATCATCATTCTGATTCTGATGACTCTTCTGGTTCAGAGGATTCTGTCTCAGAGATTGATGCTGATAAATCTTCATATTTATTTAAAATGGAATTTATTCGTTCTTTACTTAAAGAAGTACTATTTGCTTTAGAAATAGAGGATTCTGGTCCTCTTGATACTAATTCTAAACGTTTAGATAAGGTGTTTAAATCTCCTGTGGTTATTCCAGAAGTTTTTCCTGTTCCTAATGCTATTTCTGAAGTAATTTCCAGAGAATGGGATAAATTGGGTAATTCATTTACTCCTTCTAAACGTTTTAAGCAATTATATCCTGTGCCGTCTGACAGATTAGAATTTAGGGACAAAATCCCTAAAGTTGATGGGGCTATTTCTACCCTTGCTAAACGTATAGGGGATGGGGTTTTATTCAAATCTCTTCATTGTACCAAAGAAGGAGAATTCCTTCAGACCAGTTCTGGATCTAAAAATATTGAATCGTTATGTAAGGATACCAACGTTCAAAATGGTAACTGTAAGGACTATCTTGCCTTTTGTTCAGCAAGGGCATTATATGTCCACAATAGATTTACAGGATGCTTATCTGCATATTCCGATTCATCCAGATCATTATCAGTTCCTGAGATTCTCTTTTCTGGACAAGCATTACCAGTTTGTGGCTCTGCCGTTTGGCCTAGCTACAGCTCCAATAATTTTTACAAAGGTTCTCGGTGCCCTTCTGTCTGTAATCAGAGAACAGGGTATTGTGGTATTTCCTTATTTGGACGATATCTTGGTACTTGCTCAGTCTTTACATTTAGCAGAATCTCATACGAATCGACTTGTGTTGTTTCTTCAAGATCATGGTTGGAGGATCAATTTACCAAAAAGTTCATTGATTCCTCAGACAAGGGTAACTTTTCTGGGTTTCCAGATAGATTCAGTGTCCATGACTCTGTCTTTAACAGACAAGAGACGTCTAAAATTGATTTCAGCTTGTCGAAACCTTCAGTCACAATCATTCCCTTCGGTAGCCTTATGCATGGAAATTCTAGGTCTTATGACTGCTGCATCGGACGCGATCCCCTTTGCTCGTTTTCACATGCGACCTCTTCAGCTCTGTATGCTGAATCAATGGTGCAGGGATTACACAAAGATATCTCAATTAATATCTTTAAAACCGATTGTACGACACTCTCTAACGTGGTGGACAGATCACCATCGTTTAATTCAGGGGGCTTCTTTTGTGCTTCCGACCTGGACTGTAATTTCAACAGATGCAAGTCTCACAGGTTGGGGAGCTGTGTGGGGATCTCTGACGGCACAAGGAGTTTGGGAATCTCAGGAGGTGAGATTACCGATCAATATTTTGGAACTCCGTGCAATTTTCAGAGCTCTTCAGTCTTGGCCTCTTCTGAAGAGAGAATCGTTCATTTGTTTTCAGACAGACAATGTCACAACTGTGGCATACATCAATCATCAAGGAGGGACTCACAGTCCTCTGGCTATGAAAGAAGTATCTCGAATTCTGGTTTGGGCGGAATCCAGCTCCTGTCTAATCTCTGCGGTTCATATCCCAGGTATAGACAATTGGGAAGCGGATTATCTCAGTCGCCAAACGTTACATCCGGGCGAATGGTCTCTTCACCCAGAGGTATTTCTTCAGATTGTTCAAATGTGGGGACTTCCAGAAATAGATCTGATGGCCTCTCATCTAAACAAGAAACTTCCCAGGTATCTGTCCAGATCCAGGGATCCTCAAGCGGAGGCAGTGGATGCATTGTCACTTCCTTGGAAGTATCATCCTGCCTATATCTTTCCGCCTCTAGTTCTTCTTCCAAGAGTAATCTCCAAGATTCTGAAGGAATGCTCGTTTGTTCTGCTGGTAGCTCCGGCATGGCCTCACAGGTTTTGGTATGCGGATCTTGTCCGGATGGCCTCTTGCCTTTTTTCCATCAGGATCTCAAATCCTTTTAATTTAAAGGTATGGAGATTGAACGCTTGATTCTTAGTCAAAGAGGTTTCTCTGACTCTGTGATTAATACTATGTTACAGGCTCGTAAATCTATATCCAGAGAGATATATTATAGAGTCTGGAAGACTTATATTTCTTGGTGTCTTTCTCATCATTTTTCTTGGCATTCTTTTAGAATTCCAAGAATTTTACAGTTTCTTCAGGATGGTTTAGATAAAGGTTTGTCCGCAAGTTCCTTGAAAGGACAAATCTCTGCTCTTTCTGTTCTTTTTCACAGAAAGATTGCTAATCTTCCTGATATTCATTGTTTTGTACAAGCTTTGGTTCGTATAAAACCTGTCATTAAGTCAATTTCTCCTCCTTGGAGTTTGAATTTGGTTCTAGGGGCTCTTCAAGCTCCTCCGTTTGAACCTATGCATTCATTGGACATTAAATTACTTTCTTGGAAAGTTTTGTTCCTTTTGGCAATCTCTTCTGCCAGAAGAGTTTCTGAATTATCTGCTCTTTCTTGTGAGTCTCCTTTTCTGATTTTTCATCAGGATAAGGCAGTGTTGCGAACTTCTTTTGAATTTTTACCTAAAGTTGTGAATTCCAACAACATTAGTAGAGAAATTGTGGTTCCTTCATTATGTCCTAATCCTAAGAATTCTAAGGAGAAATCGTTACATTCTTTGGATGTTGTTAGAGCTTTGAAATATTATGTTGAAGCTACTAAGTCTTTCCGAAAGACTTCTAGTTTATTTGTTATCTTTTCCGGTTCTAGAAAAGGCCAGAAAGCTTCTGCCATTTCTTTGGCATCTTGGTTGAAATCTTTAATTCATCTTGCCTATGTTGAGTCGGGTAAAACTCCGCCTCAAAGGATTACAGCTCATTCTACTAGGTCAGTTTCTACTTCCTGGCCATTTAGGAATGAGGCTTCGATTGATCAGATTTGCAAAGCAGCAACTTGGTCCTCTTTGCATACTTTTACTAAATTCTACCATTTTGATGTATTTTCTTCTTCTGAAGCAGTTTTTGGTAGAAAAGTACTTCAGGCAGCGGTTTCAGTTTGAATCTTCTGCTTATGTTTTTCATTAAACTTTATTTTGGGTGTGGATTATTTTCAGCAGGAATTGGCTGTCTTTATTTTATCCCTCCCTCTCTAGTGACTCTTGCGTGGAAAGATCCACATCTTGGGTAATCATTATCCCATACGTCACTAGCTCATGGACTCTTGCTAATTACATGAAAGAAAACATAATTTATGTAAGAACTTACCTGATAAATTCATTTCTTTCATATTAGCAAGAGTCCATGAGGCCCACCCTTTTTTGTGGTGGTTATGATTTTTGTATAAAGCACAATTATTCCAATTCCTTATTTTATATGCTTTCGCACTTTTTTATCACCCCACTTCTTGGCTATTCGTTAAACTGATTTGTGGGTGTGGTGAGGGGTGTATTTATAGGCATTTTGAGGTTTGGGAAACTTTGCCCCTCCTGGTAGGAATGTATATCCCATACGTCACTAGCTCATGGACTCTTGCTAATATGAAAGAAATGAATTTATCAGGTAAGTTCTTACATAAATTATGTTTTTTTTCTAAATAACTAAACCCAAATTTCTCCAACATAGGTGTGTCCGGTCCACGGCGTCATCCTTACTTGTGGGATATTCTCTTCACCAACAGGAAATGGCAAAGAGCCCAGCAAAGCTGGTCACATGATCCCTCCTAGGCTCCGCCTACCCCAGTCATTCTCTTTGCCGTTGTACAGGCAACATCTCCACGGAGATGGCTTAGAGTTTTTTAGTGTTTAACTGTAGTTTTTATTACCCAATCAGACAACATGACGACTGTTGCGTACATCAACCATCAGGGGGGAACAAGGAGTTCCCTGGCGATGGAAGAAGTGACCAAAATCATTCAATGGGCGGAGACTCACTCCTGCCACCTGTCTGCAATCCACATCCCAGGAGTGGAAAATTGGGAAGCGGATTTTCTGAGTCGTCAGACATTACATCCGGGGGAGTGGGAACTCCATCCGGAAATCTTTGCCCAAATTACTCAACTGTGGGGCATTCCAGACATGGATCTGATGGCCTCTCGTCAGAACTTCAAGGTTCCTTGCTACGGGTCCAGATCCAGGGATCCCAAGGCGACTCTAGTAGATGCACTAGTAGCACCTTGGACCTTCAAACTAGCTTATGTATTCCCGCCGTTTCCTCTCATCCCCAGGCTGGTAGCCAGGATCAATCAGGAGAGGGCATCAGTGATCTTGATCGCTCCTGCGTGGCCACGCAGGACTTGGTATGCAGATCTGGTGAATATGTCATCGGCTCCACCATGGAAGCTACCTTTGAGACGAGACCTTCTTGTTCAAGGTCCGTTCGAACATCCGAATCTGGTCTCACTCCAACTGACTGCTTGGAGATTGAACGCTTGATCTTATCAAAACGAGGGTTCTCAGATTCTGTTATTGATACTCTTGTTCAGGCCAGAAAGCCTGTAACTAGAAAAATTTACCACAAAATATGGAAAAAATATATCTGTTGGTGTGAATCTAAAGGATTCCCTTGGGACAAGGTAAAAATTCCTAAGATTCTATCCTTTCTTCAAGAAGGATTGGAGAAAGGATTATCTGCAAGTTCCTTGAAGGGACAGATTTCTGCCTTGTCTGTGTTACTTCACAAAAAGCTGGCAGCTGTGCCAGATGTTCAAGCCTTTGTTCAGGCTCTGGTTAGAATCAAGCCTGTTTACAAACCTTTGACTCCTCCTTGGAGTCTCAACTTAGTTCTTTCAGTTCTTCAGGGGGTTCCGTTTGAACCCTTACATTCCGTTGATATTAAGTTATTATCTTGGAAAGTTTTGTTTTTGGTTGCAATTTCTTCTGCTAGAAGAGTTTCAGAATTATCTGCTCTGCAGTGTTCTCCTCCTTATCTGGTGTTCCATGCAGATAAGGTGGTTTTACGTACTAAACCTGGTTTTCTTCCGAAAGTTGTTTCTAACAAAAACATTAACCAGGAGATAGTCGTGCCTTCTTTGTGTCCGAATCCAGTTTCAAAGAAGGAACGTTTGTTGCACAATTTGGATGTTGTTCGCGCTCTAAAATTCTATTTAGATGCTACAAAGGATTTTAGACAAACATCTTCCTTGTTTGTTGTTTATTCTGGTAAAAGGAGAGGTCAAAAAGCAACTTCTACCTCTCTCTCTTTTTGGATTAAAAGCATCATCAGATTGGCTTATGAGACTGCCGGACGGCAGCCTCCTGAAAGAATCACAGCTCATTCCACTAGGGCTGTGGCTTCCACATGGGCCTTCAAGAACGAGGCTTCTGTTGATCAGATATGTCGGGCAGCGACTTGGTCTTCACTGCACACTTTTACCAAATTTTACAAGTTTGATACTTTTGCTTCTTCTGAGGCTATTTTTGGGAGAAAGGTTTTGCAAGCCGTGGTGCCTTCCATTTAGGTGACCTGATTTGCTCCCTCCCTTCATCCGTGTCCTAAAGCTTTGGTATTGGTTCCCACAAGTAAGGATGACGCCGTGGACCGGACACACCTATGTTGGAGAAAACAGAATTTGTTTACCTGATAAATTGCTTTCTCCAACGGTGTGTCCGGTCCACGGCCCGCCCTGGTTTTTTAATCAGGTCTGATAATTTATTTTCTTTAACTACAGTCACCACGGTATCATATGGTTTCTCCTATGCAAATATTCCTCCTTTACGTCGGTCGAATGACTGGGGTAGGCGGAGCCTAGGAGGGATCATGTGACCAGCTTTGCTGGGCTCTTTGCCATTTCCTGTTGGGGAAGAGAATATCCCACAAGTAAGGATGACGCCGTGGACCGGACACACCGTTGGAGAAAGCAATTTATCAGGTAAACATAAATTCTGTTTTTAAGCAACTTTCTAATTTACTCCTATTATCAAATTTTCTTCATTCTCTTGGTATCTTTATTTGAAATGCAAGAATGTAAGTTTAGATGCCAGGCCCATTTTTGGTGAATATCCTGGGTTATTCTTGCTGATTGGTGGATAAATTCATCCACCAATAAAAAAGTGCTGTCCAGAGTTCTGAACCAGAAAAGAAGCTTAGATGCCTTTTTCAAATAAAGATAGCAAGTGAACAAAGAAAAATTGATAATAGGAGTAAATTAGAAAGTTGCTAAAAATTGCATGTTCTATCTGAATTACGAAAGAAAAAATTTGGGTTCAGTGTCCCTTTAAGGGTAAGAAATTGAAAAATGACCTTCTCCTTAAGGGGTTAAAGGGACAGTCTTTTATTGTTTTAAAAGATAGATAATCCCTTTATTACCCATTCCCCAGTTTTGCACAACCAACACAAGTTATATTAATATACTTTTAACCTCTGTGATTATCTTGTATCTAAGCCTCTGCAAACTGCCCCTTTGTTTCAGTTCTTTTGACAGACTTGCAGTTTAGCCAATCAGTGCCTTCTCCCAGATAACTTCACGTGCATGAGCACAGTGTTATCTATATGAAAAACCTGAACTAACACCCTCTAGTGGTGAAAAACTGTTCAAATGCATTCTGAAAAGAGGTGGCCTTCAAGGTCTAAGAAATTAGCTTAGTAACCTCCTAGGTTAAGCTTTCAACTAAGAATACGAAGAGAACAAAGCAAATTTGGTGATAAAAGTAAATTTGAAAATAGTTTAAAATTACATGTCCTATCTGAATCATGAAAGTTTATTTTGGACTAGACTGTCCCTTTAAGGATCCTTTAGATAGGAAGATTGAAACCTATCTTAGAAAGGCATATTTACATACTGGCTATATTCTTAGACTTGCCATTTCTATGGCTGATGTTGCTGCTGCTTCAACGTTTTGGTTGGACAGTTTAGCTCAACAGTTAACAGATCCTGGATTGTCTAGCATTGTTCTTTTACTTCAACATGCTAATCATTTCATTTGTGATGCTATATTTGATGTCATTAAGAGTGATATTACATCTATGTCATTAGCTATTCTTAATAGAAGAGCTTTATAACTTAAATCTTGGAATGCTGATATGGTGTCTAAATCTAGATTACTATCTTTATCATTTCAGTGTAGTAATTTATTTGGTTCTCAATTGGATTCTATTATCTCCAATATCACCCGGGGAAAGGGAGTTTTTCTGCCCCAAGATAAGAATAGAGAATAAAAGACCTCTCCTTCCCCTAATGCCTCTGGCTCTAATTAGAGACCATCTCCGAATTGGAATAAATCCAAGCCTTATAAAAATCCAAATCTAGCCCCTAAGAATGCATGAAGGTGCGGCCCTCAAACCAGTTCAACTGGTGGGGGGGCAGATTGAAATTATTTCAACACATTTGGACAGTTTCTGTTCAAAATCAGTGGACTCAGAATATTGTTTCTCGGCGGTATTGAATATATTTCAGAATAAGACCTCCCATGGGAAGATTCTTTATTTCTCATGTTCCAACAAACCCTGTGAAAGCTCAGGCTTTTCGGAAATATATTTTAGACCTAGAGCTTTCAGGGGTGATTGTTCCAGTTCCTCTGCAGGAACAGGGTTTGTGTTTTTATTCAAATCTATTCATTGTCCCAAAGAAAGAAGATTCGTTCAGACCAATTCTGGATCTGAAATTTGTAAATCATTTGTAAGAGTCCCAACTATCAAGATGGTGACTATAAGGACTATTCTGCCTTTTGTTCAGCAAGGTCATTTCATGTCTACAATAGACATACAGGACGCTTATTTTCACATTTCAATCCATCCAGACCACTATCGTTTTCTGAGATTCTCTTTTCTAGACAAGCATTACCAATTTTTCGCTCTTCCGTTTGGCCTAGTGACGGCTCCGAGAATCTTTTCAAAGGTTCTCGTTGCCCTTCAATTTTTAATCAGAGAGCAGGGTATTGCGGTGTTTCCTTATTTGGACGATATCTTGGTACTAGCTCAGTCTTTTCATTTAGCAGAATCTCACATGAAACTAGTGTGGTTTCTTCAAAAACATGGTTGGAGGATCAATTTACCAAAGAGTTTCTTGATTCCTCAGACAAGGACCACCTTTTTAGGTTTTCAGATAGATTCAGAGTCCATGACTCTTTCTCTGACAGACAAGAGAAGAAAAAAGTTAGTTTTAGCTTGTCTAAACCTTCAGTCTCTATCATTCCCTTCAGTGGCTATGTGCATGGATGTTTTAGGTCTCATGACTGCAGCATCGGACGCAATCCCCTTTGCTCGTTTTCATATGAGGTCTCTACAGCTTTGCATGTTGCACCAATGGTGCAGGGATTATACTCAGATATCACAACTGATATTTTTAAATCCCAACACTCAACTCTCTCTGACTTGGTGGTTAGACCATCACTTTATTGTGCAAGAGGCCTCATTTGTTCGTGCTACCTGGACTGTGATCACAACAGATGCAAGTCTTACAGGTTGGGGAGCTGTCTGGGGGTCTCTGACAGCACAAGAGGTTTGGAAACCTCAAGAGGCAAGGTTACCAATCAATATTTTAGAACTCTGTGCTATTTTCAGGGCTCTTCAGGCGTGGCCTCTATTGAAGAGAGAACTTGACATTCGTTTTCAAAACAGACTATCACAACAGTGGCATATGTCAATCATCAAGGAGGGACTCGCAGTCCTTCAGCAATAAAGGAAGTATCTTGGATTCTTTCTTGTGCGGAATCCAACTTTTGTAAAATTTCTGCGATTCATACCCCAGGTGTAGGCAATTGGGAAGCGGATTATCTCAGCTGTCAGAGTTTTCATCCGGGGGAGTGGTCTCTCCATCCAGATGTGTTTTTTGATCTTGTACAGATGTGGGGTCTTCCAGAAATGGATCTAATGGCCTCTCGTCTAAATAAGAAGCTTCCCAGATACCTTTCCAGGTCCAGGGATCCTCAGGCGGAGATGGTGGATGCCTTAGCAGTTCCTTGGTTTTACCAAACTGCTTATATTTTTCTGACTCTGGTTCTTCTTCCAAGAGTGATCTCCAAGATCATAATAGAATAATATCATGTGTTTCTGATAGCACCAGCATGGCCTCACAGGTTTTGGTATGCGGATCTTGTCCGGATGTCCAGTTGCCAGACTTCCTTTAAGGCCAGACCTTCTGTCTCAAGGGCCGTTTTACCATCAGGATCTTAAATCTCTACATTTTGAAGACATGGAAATTGAACGCTTAGTACTTAGTCATATAGGTTTCTCTGACTCAGTGATTAGCACTATGATACAGGCTCGTAAGTCTGTTTCAAGGAAAATTTATCATCAGGTTTGGAAAACCTATATTTCATGGTGTTCCACTCATAATTATTCTTGGCATTCTTTTAGAATTCCTAGGATTTTACAGTTTCTTCAGGATGGTTTGGATAAGGGTTTGTCTGCAAATACTTTGAAAGGGCTTATTCCATAGAAAGATTGCTAAACTTCCTGAAATTCGCTGTATTGTTCAGGCTTTGATTCATGTCAAACTTGTTTTTAAATCTATTTCTCCTCCTTGGAGTCTCAATTTGGTTTTGAAGATTTTACAGGTTCCTCCTTTTGAGCCTATGCATTCTCTGGATACTAAATTACTTTCTTAGAAGTGTTATTTCTTTTGGCTATCTCTTCTGTTCTGCTAGAAGAGTTTCTGAATTGACTGCTCTCTTGCAAGTCTCCTTATCTGATTTCTTTCATGTAATTGGCAAGAGTCCATGAGCTAGTGAAATATGGGATATACAATCCTACCAGGAGGGGCAAAGTTTCCCAAACCTCAAAATGCCTATAAATACACTCCTCACCACACCCATAATTCAGTTTTACAAACTTTGCCTCCTATGGAGGTGGTGAAGTAAGTTTGTGCTAAGATTTCTACGTTGATATGCGCTTCTCAGCATTGTTGAAGCCCGATTCCTCTCAGAGTACAGCGAATATCAGAGGGACGTGAAGGGAGTATCATTTATTGAATACAATGATTTCCCTAACGGGGGTCTATTTCATAGGTTCTCTGTTATCGGTCGTAGAGATTCATCTCCTACCTCCCTTTTCAGATCGACGATAAACTCTCAATTTACCATTTCCTCTACTGAAAACTGTTTCAGTACTGGTTTGGCTATCTGCTATATGTGGATGGGTGTCTTTTGGTAAGTATGTTTTTTATTTCTTAAGACACCTCAGCTATGGTTTGGCACTTTATGCATTTCTATATAAAGTTCTAAATATATGTATTGTACTTATATTTGCCATGAGTCAGGTTCATGTATTTCCTTCTGCAGACTGTCAGTTTCATATTTGGGGAATATAAACATTTTTTTAAGAAATTTCTTTCTTACCTGGGGTTTAGTCTTTTTTTCAATTGACTACTTCTTCCAAATTGCGGGCGCTATTAGGCCAGCGGGTGCATCAAATGCTAAACTTTATTGCGTCATTTTTGGCGCAAGAATTTTTTTGGCACGAAAAATGTCTGACGCAACTTAGTCATTTCCGGCGTCATAGTTGACGCCGAAGCCTTACACACGGTTGCGTCATTAGTGACGCGAGTGTGTCATTTCCAGTTATTATTGGCGCCAAAAAAGTTTTCAGTTACATTGTGCGTCATACTTGGCGCCAAACTTTTTTCATTATTTCAATACCCCATTGATGTTTGCCTTTTTCTCAATCAGAGGGCTATGCTATTTGCATTTTTTCCCATTTCTGAAACTGTCATATAAGGAAATTGATAATTTTGCTTTGTATGTTTTTTTCTTTTACATTTTGCAAGATGTCTCAATCTTATCCTGCCTCAGAAGTTTCTGCTGGAACATTGTTGTTGTTGTAATAGTTGTCATGATAAACTTTTACATGCAGATAGTGTGTCCATCAGTAATAGTACATTGCCAGTTGCAGTTCCTTCAACTTCTAATGTACATGATATACCTATGAATTTTAAAGAATTTGTTTCTGATTCTATCCAGAAGGCTTTGTCTGCATTTCCACCTTCTAATAAACGTAAAAGGTCTTTTAAAACTTCTCATTCAGTTGATGAAATTTCAAATGACCAACAACATAATAATTTATCCTCTTCTGATGAGGATCTATCTGATACAGAAGATCCTTCCCCAGACATTGACACTGACAAATCTACTTATAGAGTATATGCGTTCTTTATTAAAAGAAGTGTTAATTACTTTGGATATTGAGGTAACGTTCAGTCTAATAAACGTTTAAATGCTGTTTTTAAACCTCCTGTGGTTTCTCCAGGGGTTTTTCCTATTCCTGAGGCTATTTCTGATATGATTTCTAAGGAATGGGACTTCTTTTTTCCTTCTTCAAGGTTTAAAAAATTGTATCCTTTACCAGCAAATTCTATTGAGTTTTGGGGAAAAATCCCCAAAGTTGATGGGGCTATTTCTACTCTTGCTAAACGTACCACTATTCCTATGGAAGATAGTACTTCCTTTAAGGATCCTTTAGATAGGAAGCTTGAATCTTATCTAAGGAAGGCCTATTTATATTCAGGTCATCTTCTCAGACCTGCAATTTCTTTGGCTGATGTTGCGGCTGCATCAACTTTCTGGTTGGTGAATTTAGCGCAACAAGAATTGGATTCTGACATATCTAGCATTATTCGCTTACTGCAATATGCTAATCATTTTATTTGTGATGCCATTTTTGATATTATCAAAATTGATGTTAGATCCATGTCTTTAGCTATATTAGCTAGAAGAGCTTTGTGGCTTAAATCTTGGAATGCTGATATGACATCTAAATCTAGATTACTATCTTTCTTTCCAAGGTAATAATGTATTTGGTTCTCAATTGGATTCTATTATTTCAACTGTCACTGGGGGAAAGGGAGTTTTTCTGCCTCAGGATAAAAAACCTAAGGGTAAATCTAAGGCTTCTAACCGTTTTCGTTCCTTTCGTCAAAATAAGGAACAAAAACTTAATCCTTCCCCCAAGGAATCTGTTTCCAATTGGAAGCCTTCCTCAAATTGGTATAAATCCAAGCCATTTAAGAAACCAAAGTCAGCCCCTAAGTCCGCATGAAGGTGCGGCCCTTATTCCAGCTCAGCTGGTAGGGGGCAGATTAAGGTTTTTCAAGGATATTTGGATAAATTCTGTCCAAAATCAATGGATTCAGAGCATTGTCTCTCAAGGGTATCGAATAGGATTCAGAGTAAGACCTCCTGTGAGAAGTTTCTTTCTCTCACGCATTCCAGTGAACCCAGAGAAAGCGCAGGCTTTCCTGAAGTGTTTCAGACCTGGAGTTATCTGGGGTAATCGTGCCAGTTCCTTTTCAGGAACAAGGTTTGGGATTTTATTCAAATCTATTCATTGTCCCAAAGAAGGAAAATTTATTCAGACCAGTTCTGGATCTGAAAATTTTGAATCGTTATGTAAGAGTACCATCTTTCAAGATGGTGACTATAAGGACTATTCTGCCTTTTGTTCAGCGAGGACATTATATGTCCACAATAGACTTGCAGGATGCATACCTTCATATTCCGATTCATCCAGAACATTATCAGTATCTGAGATTATCTTTTCTAGACAAGCATTACCAATTTGTTGCTCTTCCATTTGGCCTAGCAACAGCTCCAAGAATCTTTTCTAAGGTTCTAGGTGCCCTACTCTCTGTAATCAGAGAACAGGGTATTGCAGTGTTTCCTTATTTGGACAATATCTTGGTACTAGCTCAGTCTTTACGTTCTGCAGAATCTCACACGAATCAACTAGTGTTGTTTCTTCGGAAACATGGTTGGAGGATCAATTTACCAAAAAGTTTCTTGATTCCTCAGACAAGGGTCACCTTTTTAGGCTTCCAGATAGATTCAGTGTCCATGACTGTGTCTCTAACAGACAAGAGACGTTTAAAATTGGTTGCAGCCTGCCGGCACCTTCAGTCTCAGTCATTCCCTTCAGTGGCTATGTGCATGGAAGTTTTAGGTCTCATGACTGCAGCATCGGACGCGATCCCCTTTGCTCGTTTTCACATGAGACCTCTACAGCTTTGTATGCTGAACCAATGGTGCAGGGATTATACAAAGATATCACAATTAATATCTTTAAATCCCAAAGTACGACACTCTCTGACGTGGTGGATAGATCACCATTGTTTAGTTCAAGGGGCTTCTTTTGTTCGGCCAACCTGGACTGTGAGTCTTTCAGGTTGGGGATCTCTGACAGCACAAGGGGTTTGGAAATCTCAAGAGGCGAAATTACCAATAAATATTTTAGAACTCTGTGCAATTCTCAGAGCTCTTCAGTTTTGGCTTCTGTTAAAGAGAGAACCGTTCATTTGTTTTCAGACAGACACTATCACAACAGTGGCATATGTCAATCAGGGTGGGACTCACAGTCCCCAAGCTATGAAAGAAGTATCTTGGATACTTGCTTGGGCCGAATCCAGCTCCTGTCTAATCTCTGCGGTCCATATCCCAGGTGTAGACAATTGGGAGACGGATTATCTCAGCTGTCAGACTTTACATCCAGGGGATTGGTCTCTCCACCCAGATGTGTTTTCTCAGATTGTTCAGATGTGGGGTCTTCCAAAGAGAGATCTCATGGCCTCTCATCTAAACAAGAAACTTCCCAGATACCTGTCCAGGTCCAGGGATGTTCAGGCGGAAGCAGTGGATGCGCTGACACTTCCTTGGTGTTATCATCCTGCTTACATTTTCCCACCTCTAGTTCTCCTTCCAAGAGTGATCTCCAAAATCATCATGGAACAATCATTTGTGTTGCTGGTAGCTCCAGCATGGCCACACAGGTTTTGGTATGCGGATCTGGTTCGGATGTCCAGTTGCCAGCCGTGGCCACTTACGT
Source organism: Bombina bombina (assembly GCF_027579735.1). Classification (NCBI taxonomy): domain Eukaryota; kingdom Metazoa; phylum Chordata; class Amphibia; order Anura; family Bombinatoridae; genus Bombina; species Bombina bombina. The sequence continues at coordinate 1,081,321,407 of NC_069500.1, read as the reverse complement.
TAAGGCCAGACCTACTGTCTCAAGGTCCGTTTTCCCATCAGGATCTCAAATCATTAAATTTGAAGGTATGGAAATTGAACGCTTAGTACTAAGTCATAGAGGTTTCTCTGACTCAGTGATTAATACTATGTTACAAGCTCGTAAATCTGTCTCTAGAAAGATTTATTATAGAGTTTGGAAGACTTACATTTCATGGTGTTTTTCTAATAAATTCTCTTGGCATTCTTTTAGAATTTCCAGAATTTTACAGTTTCTTCAGGATGGTTTGGATAAGGGTTTGTCTGCAAGTTCCTTGAAGGGACAAATCTCTACTCTTTCTGTTTTATTTCACAGAAAGATTGCTATACTTCCTGATATTCATTGTTTTGTACAGGCTTTAGTTCGTATTAAGCCTGTCATTAAATCAATTTCTCCTCCTTGGAGTCTTAATTTGGTTTTGAATGCTTTACAGGCTCCTCCATTTGAGCCTATGCATTCTTTGGACATTAAACTACTTTCTTGGAAAGTGTTGTTCCTTTTGGCTATCTCTTCTGCTAGAAGAGTTTCTGAGCTATCTGCTCTTTCTTGTGAGTCTCCTTTTCTGATTTTTCATCAGGATAAGGCAGTTTTGCGGACTTCTTTTCAATTTTTACCTAAGGTTGTGAATTCTAACAAGAATTCTTTGGAAAGATCCTTACATTCTTTGGATGTGGTAAGAGCGGTCCTTGTTTTGGCCGGGTACCTTCATGGGAGTATTTAAGAAGAAAAACATAAATTATGCATAACTGATAATTTCATTTTCTTCTGAAGGGAAGAGTCCACAGCTCCCACCTGTGTTTTTATCTGAGGCGGCTGTAATTTTTTGTTCTTCTGACACCTTTTTTCACCCTGATATTTCTCCTACTGTTCCTTGTTTCCTCGGCAGAATGACTGGGGGATGAGGGAAGTGGGGGAGTTATTTAAGCCTTTGGCTGGGGTGTCTTTGCCTCCTACTGGTAGCCAGGTTCTGTATTTCCCAAAAATAATGAATGGAGCTGTGGACTCTTCCCTTCAGAAGAAAATGAAATTATCAGGTAAGCATAATTTTATGTTTTTTGGTGTGAAGCCAAAGTAAGGTTAGGATTCCAAGAATTTTGTCTTTTCTCCAGGATGGTCTGGTGAAGGGTTTGTCTTTTAGCACCTTGAAGGGTCAAATTTCAACCTTGTCGGTGCTATTACACAAGCGTTTGGTGGATGTGCCAGATGTTCAATCCTTTTGTCAGGCATTGGTTAGAATTAGGCCTGTGTTTAAGGCTGTTGGAGGAGCCTTAATCTTGTTCTTAAGGTTTTGCAGCGGCGTCCGTTTGAGCCGATGCATTCTCTTGATATTAAGCTTTTATCTTGGAAGGTTTTGTTTCTGTTGGCTATTTCTTCTGCTCGGAGGGTATCTGAACTCTCTGCCTTGCAGTTTGATTCTCCTAATTTTATTTTTCATGCAGATAAGGCTGTTCTTCGTACTAAGTTGGGATTTCTTCCCAAAGTTGTTTCTACTAAGAATATTAATCAGGAAATAGTTGTTCCTTCTCTGTGTCTGAAGCCTTCTTCGGATAAAGAACATTTGTTACATAATTTGGACGTGGTCCGTGCTCTTGAATTTTATTTGGAGGCAACTAAAGACTTTCGAAAGTCTTCTGCTCTTTTTGTTTGGAAAGAATAGAGAGGTCAGAAGGCTCTTTCTTTTTGGTTTCACATGGCATATGAGTCTTCTGGGAAGCAGCCTCCAGAGAGAATTAGGGCTCATTCCACCAGAGCTGTATCTTCTTCTTGGGCTTTCAAAAATAAAGCTTCTATGGAGCAGATTTGCAAGGCTGCAACTTGGTCTTCTTTACATACCTTTTCAAAATTTTACAGATTTGATACTTTTGCCTCGGCTAAGGCAGCTTTTGGGAGAAAGGTTCTTCAAGCGGTGGTGCCTTCCGTTTAGGCATGCTGGTTTTTATCCCTCCCTATTCATCTGTGTCCTCTAGCTTGGGTATTGGTTCCCAACGGTAATTAAGATGAACTCGTGGACTCACCGCATCTTTAGAAGAAAACAAAATTTATGCTTACCTGATAATTGTATTTCTTCAAAATGTGGCGAGTCCACGGTCCCACCCTTTTTTCATAGTTTTTTTATGGATTTTTGCCTAAACCTAAAACATCTCCGCACCTTGTATTGCTTTCCTTTCTCCATTTACTTTTGCTCGAATGACTGGCGTTTATGGGTAGGGAAGTGAAACTTAAAGGGACACTGAACCCAATTTTTTTTCTTTCATGATTCAGATACCACATGAAATTTTAAGCAACTTTCTAATTTACTCCTATTATCAATTTTTCTTTATTCTCTTGGTATCTTTATTTGAAATGCAAGAATGTAAGTTTAGATGCCGGCCCATTTTTGGTGAACAACCTGGGTTGTCCTTGCCTATTGCTGGATAAGTTCATCCACCAATAAATAAAATGCTGTCCAGAGTCCTGAACCAAAAAAAGTTTAGATGCCTTCTTTTTCAAATAAAGATAGCAAGTGAACAAAGAAAAATTGATAATAGGAGTAAATGAGAAAGTTGCTTAGAATTGCATGCTGTATCTGAATCACAAAAGAAAAAATTTGGGTTCAGTGTCCCTTTAACAGTTTTTACTGTGGTGCTCTTTGCCGCCTCCTGCTGGCGAGGAGTGGTATTCCCAACAGTAATTAAGATGAATCCGTGGACTCACCACATTTTGAAGAAATAAATTTATCAGGTAAGCATAAATTTAGTTGTGTTTTTTTTTTTCTTTTTTTGTCGTTCGCATTTGTTTCAGCCCCAGTGCTCTGGAAAAGAATTGCACAATTAGCAAGTGCATAATAAAGACAATGATTTAACTAACACCTACTCTGAATTTAAAATAAGCAGTATATTTTTTTTTCTGAAAAATTTATTTTTTTCTCCTATTTTCCATCCCCCTGTGACAGACATCAGCTAATCACAGACTAGTATACATATACCCTGTGAGCTTGTGCACATGCTCGGTAAAATCTTGTTCCCCAGAAAGTCTGAATATAAAAAGACACTGCAAAATTTGATAATGGAAGTAAATTGGAAAGTGTCTTAAAACTGCCTGCTCTTTCTGAATCATAAAAGATTATATTGACTTGAGTGCCCCTTTAAACTTCATAAATAGTGGTAGTTTTTGTTACCATAAGTCTTTGGCTTGTTAAAGGGACACTAAACCCAATATTTTTCTTTAATGATTCAGATAGCGCATGCAATTTCTCCAACATAGGTGTGTCCGGTCCACGGCATCATCCTTACTTGTGGGATATTCTCTTCCCCAACAGGAAATGGCAAAGAGCCCAGCAAAGCTGGTCATATGATCCCTCCTAGGCTCCGCCTACCCCAGTCATTCTCTTTGCCGTTGCACAGGCAACATCTCCACGGAGATGGCTAAGAGTTTTTTGGTGTTTAAATGTAGTTTTTATTCTTCAATCAAGTGTTTGTTATTTAAAATAGTGCTGGTATGTACTATTTACTCTGAAACAGAAAAGAGAAGAAGATTTCTGTTTGTGAGAGGAAGATGATTTTAGCAAACGTTACTAAAATCGATTGCTGTTTCCACACAGGACTGTTAAGATGAAGTAACTTCAGTTGGGGGAAGCAGTTGGCAGACTTTTCTGCCTGAGGTATGATGGCCACATTTCTAACACGACTTGGTAATGCTGGAAGGCTGTCATTTTCCCTATGGGGACCGGTAAGCCATTTTCTTAGTTAAGTATAAGAATAAAGGCTTTATAAGGGTTTAAAAAACTGGTAGACATTTTTCTGGGCTAAAACGATTACTTGCTAAGCATATTTGACAGATTATAGCGCTTTATAGTTATTATAATCTTGGGGATTGTTGTTAAAAAACGGCAGGCACTGTATGGACACCTTTTTCAGATGGGGGCCTTCTCTAGTCATAGGCAGAGCCTCATTTTCGCGCCACTAATGCGCAGTTGTTTTTGGAAGGCAGGCATGCAGATGCATGTGTGAGGAGCTAAGATCCACTGAAAAAGCTTATAGAAGGCGTCATTTGGTATCGTATTCCCCTCTGGGCTTGGTTGGGTCTCAGCAAAGCAGATTCCTGGGACTGTATAGGGGTTAAATGTAAAAACGGCTCCGGTTCCGTTATTTTAAGGGTTAAAGCTTTCAAATTTGGTGTGCAATACTTTTAAGGCTTTAAGACACTGTGGTGAAATTTTGGTGAATTTTGAACAATTGCTTCATACTTTTTCGCATATTTAGTAATATAGTGTGTTCTGTTTAAAATTTAAAGTGACAGTAACGGTTTTATTTTAAAACGTTTTTTGTGCTTTGTTGACAAGTTTAAGCCTGTTTAACATGTCTGAACCATCAGATAAACGATGTTCTATATGTATGAAAGCCAATGTGTCTCCCCATTTAAATATATGTGATAATTGTGACATGGTGTCCAAACAAAGTAGGGACAATGATGCCACAGATAATAATAGTGCCCAAGATGATTCTTCAGATGAGGGGAGTAAGCATGGTACTGCATCACCCCCTTCTGTGTCTACACCAGTTTTGCCCACACAAGAGGCCCCTAGTACATCTAGTGTGCCAATACTTATTACTATGCAACAATTAACTGCTGTTATGGATAATTCTATTGCAAATATTTTATCTAAAATGCCTACTTATCAAAGAAAGCGCGATTGCTCTGTTTTAAACACTGAAGAGCAAGAGGACGCTGATGATAACGCTTCTGACATACCCTCACACCAATCTGAAGGGGCCAGGAGGGAGGTTTTGTCTGAGGGAGAAATTTCAGATTCAGGGAAAATTTCTCAACAAGCTGAACCTGATGTTGTAACATTTAAATTTAAATTAGAACATCTCCGCGCACTGCTTAAGGAGGTATTATCTACTCTGGATGATTGTGACAATTTGGTCATTCCAGAGAAATTATGTAAGATGGACAAGTTCCTAGAGGTTCCGGTGCCCCCCGATGTTTTTCCTATACCCAAGCGGGTGGCGGACATAGTAAACAAGGAATGGGAAAGGCCCGGCATACCTTTTGTGCCTCCCCCTATATTTAAGAAATTATTTCCTATAGTCGACCCCAGAAAGGACTTATGGCAGACAGTCCCTAAGGTCGAGGGGGCGGTCTCTACTCTAAACAAACGCACTACTATTCCCATAGAAGATAGTTGTGCTTTTAAAGATCCTATGGATAAAAAATTAGAGGGTTTGCTTAAAAATATATCTATTGGTGTGAATCTAAAGGATTCCCATGGAACAAGATAAAAATTCCTAGGATTTTATCCTTTCTTCAAGAGGGTTTGGAGAAGGGATTATCTGCAAGTTCTCTGAAGGGACAGATTTCTGCGTTATCTGTTTTACTTCACAAAAGGCTGGCAGCTGTGCCAGACGTTCAAGCGTTTGTTCAGGCTGTGGTTAGAATCAAGCCTGTTTACAGACCTTTGACTCCTCCCTGGTGTCTTAATCTAGTTCTTTCAGTTCTTCAAGGGGTTCCGTTTGAACCCTTACATTCCGTAGATATTAAGTTATTATCTTGGGAAGTTCTGTTTTTAGTTGCAATTTCTTCTGCTAGAAGAGTTTCTGAGTTATCTGCTCTGCAGTGTTCTCCGCCCTATCTGGTGTTCCATGCAGATAAGGTGGTTTTGCGTACTAAGCCTGGTTTTCTTCCGAAAGTTGTTTCCAACAAGAATATTAACCAGGAGATAGTTGTACCTTCTTTGTGCCCGAATCCAGTTTCAAAGAAGGAACGTTTGTTACACAATTTGGACGTAGTCCGTGCTCTAAAATTCTATTTAGAGGCCACTAAAGATTTCAGACAAACTTCTTCTTTGTTTGTTGTTTATTCTGGTAAAAGGAGAGGTCAAAAAGCAACTTCTACCTCTCTTTCTTTTTGGCTTAAAAGCATTATCCGTTTGGCATATGAGACTGCCGGACGGCAGCCTCCTGAAAGAATCACAGCTCACTCCACTAGGGCTGTGGCTTCCACATGGGCCTTCAAGAACGAGGCTTCTGTTGACCAGATATGTAAGGCAGCGACTTGGTCTTCACTGCACACTTTTGCCAAATTTTACAAATTTGATACTTTTGCTTCTTCAGAGGCTATTTTTGGGAGAAAGGTTTTGCAAGCCGTGGTGCCTTCCATTTAGGTGACCTGATTTGCTCCCTCCCTTCATCCGTGTCCTAAAGCTTTGGTATTGGTTCCCACAAGTAAGGATGACGCCGTGGACCGGACACACCTATGTTGGAGAAAACAGAATTTATGCTTACCTGATAAATTACTTTCTCCAACGGTGTGTCCGGTCCACGGCCCGCCCTGGTTTTTTTTAATCAGGTCTGATGAATTATTTTCTCTAACTACAGTCACCACGGTATCATATGGTTTCTCCTATGCATATTTCCTCCTGTACGTCGGTCGAATGACTGGGGTAGGCGGAGCCTAGGAGGGATCATCTGACCAGCTTTGCTGGGCTCTTTGCCATTTCCTGTTGGGGAAGAGAATATCCCACAAGTAAGGATGACGCCGTGGACCGGACACACCGTTGGAGAAAGTAATTTATCAGGTAAGCATAAATTCTGTTTTTAAGTAATTTTCTATTTTACTCCTAGTATCAATTTTTCTTTGTTCTCCTGCTATCTTTATTTAAAATGTAGGAATTTAAAGCTTAGAAGCCAGCCCATTTTAGGTTCAGCACCCTGGATAGCGCTTGCTTATTGGTGGATACGATTAGGAAACCAATAAGCAAGATAGCAATAAAACAAAGAAAAATTGATAATAGGAGTAAATTAGAAAGTTACTTAAAATTGCATGCTCTATCTGAATAATTAAATCAAAAAATTGGGTTTAGTGTCCCTTTAATGTACAGTTAATTAACAGTAATGTAATAGAAAAAAAACTCAAAGAATTTAATTTAAATAAACTTACATGCAAGAAATAATTAACCAGTTATGAGCTATGATAATGTTGGACTTTTTTTTGTTTAGAAAATTAGAGCGAGAAAGAGGCGACGACTATTCAAAGCGTGAAAGTATTCACTTTGGTCTGACTCCAGAAGAGCGCAGGGAGAAGCAAGTCATTGAGGAGTCAAAGTCCTTGTATGAAATGCAAAGCAGGGATGAAGATGCATTTCCTGCACTCTGTGTAAGTTTCTGTAATAGAAGCTCAGTATACAAAACAAGCTTCAGACCGTTCTGTGCAGTCTATCCATTGCCAGATGTATTGGGGTTTTCTTTATTGAATTTTTTAAAAAAACATACAAAGCAATTAGATAAAATAAATTTGTTTGTACAAAATGTGGTAGTGGATTCATTTAATTTTTACAATGTTCATGGAAAGCATACCCATAGGTTCATAATATTCTAGCCAGGTTGGTAATCACATTGCCAGATGTATTTTATCTGCTTGTAATCTGTATTTTCTTTCTTTGTTTTAGACTGCATTACTTGATCAGACTACTGAAGCCTCCTCTGTGAAAAAGACACCACATATAAATACAGAGAAAAGCACCAGGAGAAAATCTGATGGAGAAGATCAAAGAGACAAAGGTTTTGTATTTAATCAAAATAGTTTCACCTATATTACCACCACTTGAATATACTTTTCAGTATATTTTTTTCTTTTATTATTATCAATTTAATATTTTCCTTTGCATACATTTTAGATTTATTGAGGTCTTATTCAAAGCTGTTAAAAACTACTAAATGAAATACATAATTCTGCTAAGGAATTATGTTGTATTGTATTATGCCAAATATTACTTTTTTAAACAGAAAGTTACTGTTCTATTATATTTTACAAATAAAAATATTGAGTTTGTCTTATGTGAATGCATATGTACATAACCCTGTGCATTTGCAGTTTTAAATTGCCAAGCTTTTTATTGACCCATATACTGGTAACAAAAGACATATCTTTTAAATGCTGTTATTAGGTTATTCCAGGTATAGCAGACATTTTTGAGGATACGCGCCAAAATTGATGACATTCTTCTAAAACTCCCCCTTGTGCCTTGACACCTTGGTATATTTAATTTATATAAAAATATTATTTAATACATGCTGCCACCAGTGTCTATATCTCTTGATGCACATCAGCCTTTACTCTTGATTTTGCAGTGTAGTACTTCATTATTAAAGGGACATAATTAGACATTCATGATTTAGACAAAGCATACCATTTTAAACAACTTGTCAATTTACTTATAATATATAATATCAATTGTTATTGGCTCACCCATGTGTTCAGTTAGAAACTTGTAGTGCATTACTTATCCATTCAACAAATGATACCAAGAGAATGAAGCAAATTTGATAATAGAAGTAAACTGGAAAGTTGTTTAAAATTGTATGTTCTACCTAAATCATTAAATCATTTTTTGAGGTTTCATGTCCCTTTTAAGCACTAGAAAACCTAATTAAATGAGTCTGCAAGTGATGCAAAGTATTGGTTTCTCTTTTCTCTTGTAAGGTGTATCCAGTCCACGGATTCATCCTTTACTTGTGGGATATTCTCCTTCCTAACAGGAAGTGGCAAAGAGAGCACACAGCAGAGCTGTCCATATAGCTCCCCCTCTAGCTCCACCCCCCAGTCATTCTCTTTGCCGGCTCGAAGCAATAGGGTCCCTCTCGGAAGGGTAAAGTGAATGTGGTGTTAGATTTGTAGTTTTTGTTCTACAAGCAAAAGTTTGTTATTTTAAATGGTACCGATGTGTACTATTTACTCTCCAGCAGAAAGGAGATGAAGATTTCTGCAGGGAGGAAGATGATTTTAGCATGTTGTAACTAAAATCCACTGCTGTTCCCACACAGGACTGAGGAGTACAAGAAAAATTCAGTTGGGGGGAACGGTTTGCAGGTTAGGCTGCAATAAGGTATGTTCAGTCATTTATTTCTAGACAAGACTGTGATAATGCTAGAAAAGGACTGATAAGATCCCCATGAGGGAAGGGTAAGCTTTATTCAGAGACTAAGTATGGAATTACAAGTTTACATAACAGGGCTAATTTATGCTGGTTGACACTTTTTTACTAATAAATATCGTTTTTTGAGACACTTTGAAGGCCCTTTTGGGTTTCTTTCAGGGGTTATTACCCACATGGCTAATATTATAACTCTTAGGAGTGTTTCTTTAGGCCTCACAGCACTGGAGTAGGGTGGGAGGGGCCTAATTTCGCGCCTCAGATGCGCAGTTAGATTGACTAGATCTTCAGGCTGTTTTCACATGGAGGGTCCTGCTACAGTTTGAGGACCCATAAGAAGCTTTTTCCCCATAAATCTGTCTCCTAAGGGAAGGTAAGGCCACAGCAGAGCTGTGGAAAGGTGCTGAAGTTGTTTTAACCGGTCTGTTAGCTTACTATTGATCCGGTTTGGGCATTAAGGGGTTAATTGTTTTTATTGCTAGTTGTGCAATCTTACCAATGCTTTAGGTACATATTGTGAAAATTTCAAAAAGTTTGCTGCATTTTTCACTGTTTTGGAAAAATGTGTGCCTTTTTTATCTCTTAAAGGGCACAGTAACGTTTTTTTGCAAAGTCTGTTTTTACTTGATTAAAGTGATTTCTAAGCCTGTTTGTCTTACTACTAGTCTGTTAAACATGTCTGACACCAAGGAAAATCCTTGTTCAATGTGTTTAGAAGCCATGGTGGAACCCCCTCTCAAAATGTGTCCCACTTGTACTGATATGTCTATACACTTTAAAGAACATATTGTTGCACTTAAAAATGTGGCCCAAGATGATTCTCAGACAGAAGGTAATGAGGTTAGCCCGTTAACCTCTCCCCAAGTGTCACAACCAGTTACGCCTGCTCAACCGACGCCTAGCACCTCTAGCGCGTCTAACTCTTTTACCTTACAAGATTTGGCGGCAGTTATGGATAATACCCTCTCAGTATTTTTATCTAAACTGCCCGTGTTACCTGCAAAGCGTGATCGCTCTGTTTTAAGAACAGATTATGAGCATTCTGACGCTTTAGTAGCCGTATCCGATATACACTCACAACGCTCTGAAATGGGGGCGAAGGATGTGCTGTCTGAGGGAGAAATTTCCGATTCGGGAAAGGTTGCTCCTCAGACAGACTCAGATACGTTGGCTTTTAAATTTAAACTAGAACATCTCCGCTTATTGCACAGGGAGGTATTAGTTACTCTGGATGACTGTGACCCTTTGGTGGTTCCAGAGAAATTGTGTAAAATGGACAAGTACCTAGAAGTTCCTGTTTACACTGACGTGTTCCCGGTCCCTAAGAGGATTGCGGATATAGTAACTAGGGAGTGGGATAGACCAGGTATTCCGTTTGTTCCCCATATCTGACACCACGCGGGACTCGTGGCAGACGGTCCCTAAGGTGGAGGGGGCTGTTTCTTCACTTGCTAAACGCACAACCATACCAATTGAGGACAGTTGTGCTTTTAAAGACCCTATGGATAAAAAATTAGAGGGTTTACTTAAGAAAATTTTTGTTCATCAAGGTTTTCTTCTCCAACCTATAGCGTGCATTGTTCCTGTAACTACTGCAGCTGCTTTCTGGTTCGAGGCGCTAGAAGATGCGCTCCAGACGGAGACCTCATATGAGGACATTATGGACAGAATTAAGGCTCTTAAGCTGGCTAATTCTTTTATCACAGATGCCGCTTTCCAACTAGCTAAGTTAGCGGCAAAGAATTCAGGTTTCGCCATTCTGGCGCGCAGGGCGCTATGGCTAAAGTCCTGGTCGGCCGATGTGTCGTCAAAATCCAAACTACTGAACATCCCTTTCAAAGGAAAGACCCTTTTCGGGCCTGAATTGAAAGAGATTATCTCAGAAATCACTGGGGGAAAAGGCCATGCTCTCCCTCAGGACAAGTCCTTTAAGACAAAGAACAAGCAAAATAATTTTCGTTCCTTTAGAAATTTCAGGAGCGGTCTCGCTTCATCCTCCCCTGCTGCAAAGCAAGAGGGTAACACTTCACAACCCAGGGCAGCCTGGAAACCTTACCAGGGCTGGAACAAGGGTAAACAGGCCAAGAAGCCTGCAGCTGCCTCCAAGACAGCATGAAGGGGTAGCCCCCGATCCGAGACCGGATCTAGTGGGGGGCAGATTCTCTCTTCGCTCAGGCCTGGGCAAGAGACGTACACGATCCTTGGGCCTTAGAGATTGTATCTCAGGGATACCTTCTAGAATTCAAGGACTCCCCTCCAAGGGGAAGGTTCCACATTTCTCGTCTGTCTACAGACCAGACAAAGAAAGAGGCGTTCTTACGCTGTGTAGAAGACCTACATACAATGGGAGTGATCCACCCAGTTCCAATTGTGGAACAAGGGCTGGGTTTTTACTCAAACCTGTTTGTGGTTCCCAAAAAAGAAGGAACTTTCAGACCAATCCTGGATCTCAAAATTCTAAACAAATTCCTCAGAGTCCAATCATTCAAGATGGAGACCATTCGGACAATCTTACCAATGATCCAGGAGGGTCAATATATGACTACCGTGGATCTAAAGGATGCGTATCTGCACATTCCTATCCACAAAGATCATCACCAGTTTCTCAGGTTCGCCTTTCTGGACAAGCATTATCAGTTTGTGGCTCTTCCTTTTGGGTTGGCCACTGCTCCCAGAATTTTCACAAGGGTGCTAGGGTCCCTTCTGGCGGTTCTAAGACCGCGGGGCATAGCAGTGGCGCCTTACCTAGACGACATCTTAATTCAGGCATCGACTTTCCAAAGAGCCAAGTCTCACACAGAAATTGTATTGGCCTTTCTGAGGTCTCACGGGTGGAAGGTGAACATCAAAAACAGTTCTCTCTCCCCCCCTCACAAGAGTTCCATTCCTAGGAACCCTAATAGACTCGGTAGAAATGAAAATATTTCTGACGGAGGTCAGAAAGTTAAAACTCTTAACTACTTGCCGAGCTCTTCATTCCATTCCTTGGCCGTCTGTAGCTCAGTGCATGGAGATAATCGGACTAATGGTAGCGGCAATGGACATAGTCCAGACCACTGCAACTATGCATGCTCAAACAGTGGAATGGGGATTATGCAGATTTGTCTCCTCAAATACAGTTGGACCAGGAGACCAGAGATTCTCTTCTCTGGTGGTTGTCTCAGGATCACCTGTCTCCGCAGACCAGAGTGGATCATCGTAACGACCGACGCCAGTCTGTTGGGCTGGGGTGCAGTCTGGGACCCCCTGAAAGCTCAGGGCTTATGGTCTCGGGAAGAAGCTCTTCTCCCGATAAACATTCTGGAACTGAGGGCGATATTCAACGCTCTTCAGGCATGGCCTCAGCTAGCTGCGGCCAAATTCATCAGATTTCAGTCGGACAACATCACGACTGTAGCTTACATCAACCATCAAAGGGGAACAAGGAGTCCCCTAGCAATGATGGAAGTAACCAAAATAATCAGGTGGGCGGAGGATCACTCTTGCCACCTCTCAGCAATTCACATCCCAGGAGTAGACAACTGGGAAGCGGATTTTCTAAGTCGTCAGACTTTTCATTCGGGGGAGTGGGAACTCCACCCGGAGGTATTTGCCCAGCTGACTCGGCTATGGGGCACTCCAGAATTGGATCTGATGGCGTCCCGTCAGAATGCCAAACTTCCTCTTTATGGGTCCAGGTCCAGGGATCCCCAGGCGGTGTTGATAGATGCTCTAGCAGCGCCTTGGTCCTTCAATCTGGCCTATGTGTTTCCACCGTTTCCTCTCCTTCCTCGTCTGGTTGCCAGAATCAAGCAGGAGAGGGCGCCAGTGATTCTAATAGCGCCTGCGTGGCCACGCAGGACTTGGTATGCAGACCTAGTGGACATGTCATCCGTTCCACCATGGACTCTGCCAATGAGGCAGGACCTTCTACTTCAAGGTCCTTTCAAACATCCAAATCTAATTTCTCTGCGTCTGACTGCTTGGAGATTGAACGCCTAATTCTATCTAAGCGTGGTTTTTCTGAGTCGGTTATCGATACCCTGATTCAGGCTAGAAAGCCTGTCACCAGGAAAATCTACCATAAGATTTGGCGAAAATATCTTTGTTGGTGCGAATCCAAGGGTTACTCATGGAGTAAGATTAGGATTCCCAAGATATTGTCTTTTCTCCAAGATGGATTGGAGAAAGGATTGTCAGCTAGTTCCTTAAAAGGACAAATATCTGCTTTGTCTATTCTTTTACACAAACGTCTGGCAGAGGTACCAGACGTTCAAGCGTTTACTCAGGCTTTAGTCAGAATCAAGCCTGTTTATAGACCTGTGTCTCCGCCGTGGAGTCTGAATTTAGTTCTTTCAGTTCTGCAAGGGGTTCCGTTTGAACCTTTACATTCCATAGATATTAAACTGTTATCTTGGAAAGTTTTGTTTTTGGTAGCTATCTCTTCTGCTCGAAGAGTTTCAGAGTTATCTGCTTTACAGTGTGATTCACCTTACCTGGTTTTCCATGCAGATAAGGTAGTTTTGCGTACCAAACCCGGTTTTCTTCCTAAGGTTGTGTCTAATAAGAATATTAACCAGGAAATTGTTGTTCCTTCTCTGTGTCCTAATCCTTCTTCGAAGAAGGAACGTCTGTTACACAATCTTGATGTGGTTCGTGCTTTAAAGTTCTATTTACAAGCAACTAAGGATTTCAGACAAACAACTTCATTGTTTATCTATTCTGGTAAGAGGAGAGGTCAGAAGGCGACTGCTACCTCTCTTTCCCTTTGGCTGAAAAGCATCATCCGTTTGGCCTATGAGACTGCTGGCCAGCAGCCTCCTGAAACAATTACTGCTCATTCTACCAGAGCAGTGGCTTCCACTTGGGCTTTTAAAAATGAGGCTTCTGTTGAACAGATTTGTAAGGCAGCGACTTGGTCTACGCTGCATACTTTTTCCAAATTTTACAAATTCGATACTTTTGCTTCTTCGGAGGCTATTTTTGGGAGAAAGGTTTTACAAGCAGTGGTGCCTTCCGTTTAAGGTACCTGTCTTGTTCCCTCCCTTCATCCATGTCCTAAAGCTTTGGTATTGGTATCCCACAAGTAAAGGATGAATCTGTGGACTGGATACACCTTACAAGAGAAAACAGAATTTATGCTTACCTGATAAATTACTTGCTCTTGTGGTGTATCCAGTCCACGGCCCGCCCTGGCTATTAGTCAGGTAGATTTTTAGTTTAAACTACAGTCACCACTGCACCCTATGGTTTCTCCTTTTTCTTCCTAACCTTCGGTCGAATGACTGGGGGGTGGAGCTAGAGGGGGAGCTATATGGACAGCTCTGCTGTGTGCTCTCTTTGCCACTTCCTGTTAGGAAGGAGAATATCCCACAAGTAAAGGATGAATCCGTGGACTGGATACACCACAAGAGAAAGTAATTTATCAGGTAAGCATAATCACTCAAACAGCAAACTACATTTTCTTTCATAAGGTGGTGAGAGTCCACGATCCATTACTCCTGGGATTTAACTCCTGGCCACTAGGAGGCAAACATTCCCAAAACTCCAAGAGTACTTAATCCCTCCCACCTCTCTGGTGTGCTAGTCTATTTGGTGCAGATGTCCAATTGTCCTCCATGCACACATCCACTAAGATACAACCTATTGTTTCAAGGCGCCTCTTTTTTTTTTTTTTAAATCTTCAAGATCGCCTGATTGTAATCAGAGGTTTTTCAGATGCTGTAGTTGCAAACTACAAAAGCCCAAAAGCCTTTTACAATGATATTTATCACAAGATTTGGAGATAAAAACCATTTCCTAGAATTCTTCAATTTTTATAAGAGGGCTTACTTAGATAAGGGTTTATCTGCAAGCTCTTTAAAAGGTCAGAATTCAGCGCTTTCTGTGTTTTCTTTTCTCAAGAAAATTGGTAAACTTCCTGACAGAGCAAGTTTTAGTCAAGAAAAGATTAGTGATTAAATTAATTTCTCCTCCTTGAAACCTTAATTTGGTCCTATGAATTTTTGCAAGTCTCTCCTTTTGAGCCGATGCATAGTTTGACTTTTAGCTTCCAGTTAAAAGCAAAGAAGAGGGGCGCTGAAAGCTGAGGATAGATGGAGATAAGTGTAATCTAAAATCTGACTATGAGCGTGTTCAATTTGAACAGATATTTTACTCTTATTCAATGAACATATATATATTTAAAATCTGTAAGAATAAACTTATAAAAATGTGTATATATAAGCATATAGACATAAACATAAAACATAAGCGCAAAAAAATGTGAGCGCAAAACTGTACAAACACGGGAGCTGCAGAGAGACTGGAAAGAAGCGGCTGCACATATTACACTTCTATACTTGGAGAGACCAGAGGAGAGGAATCGTAAGCAAGACCACCGCATTGGTGTAGAGGCCGCACGTGATCATATACACATTAGAGTACACGGAATTGATTCCCCGCATTCCCCGAATGAAGACGCCGAAGTAACACAGAGGGAAGATGCTTCTCCTAGAAAATCTAGTATTGTGTCACTTTGTGGTAAGAATCATCGGCAATCACTCTGGACGGAGCCCCACACCTAGAAGGTCTGGTAAAATTCCCCGGGTAAGCCCGGCTGGTATACTGTACATTTAAAGAATCTCCAAAGGCATACCTGCATTCCGTGTCAGACTCTGACCACTGACTTCACTTTCCTTGGAAGTTTATTACAACAAAGATTCTGAACCCAACAGTGTTGATTCATTTAACAGAGACGCCTTTATTAGATTTGTTTTACACGTCATGGACTTTTGTGCCCAAACTTCACAATTTACTCTGCAAAAAGGGTGCAGTTGTTGGGCTTGTTTCTATCTAAAGGGGAGGAGAGTCCACGGCTTCATTCATTACTGTTGGGAATTAAGAACCTGGCCACCAGGAGGAGGCAAAGACACCCCAGCCAAAGGCTCAAATACCTCCCCCACTTCCCTCATCCCCCAGTCATTCTTTGCCTTTCGTTACAGGGAGGATGGCAGAGAAGTGCCAGAGATTCAGAGTAGTCTCTTATGGAGGGTAGTACTCTTCGGAATGGGACTGGAGTTTTAAGTAGTCCTGTCAGCCTCTCAATGAGAGCATGGGTGAAAGTTAGAGTCCAGATATGCAGGGAGAGCCTTTCTGCGAAACCATCCTGACTCATATTAACAGCTCCACAAGCAATTAGCGTTGACGAGTTTCGCTACCTGCTTTCTGCACTCAAGTCCATGTCAGGAGCGAGGCTACTAACCTGTCACACTTGAAGGGCCGTGTTCCTGTTCCATGACGTAGATTCTGGTAAGATCGTTTCATTTTTTATTAATAATTATAGCACGGAAGACAAGGTCACAATGTGACGCCTTTTTATCTTTAAAGAATCAAAGGTTAATATTCCTGGAAAGGGGATTATTGAACAGTGGTGGTTTATACATGATATTGTTTGTGTCATTGCTGCGTTGTGTGAGATGAGGCTCTGGCAGTGTGTGGAACTTTCAGGTTACTTGCGGGAATATTGCGCAGCCCTTTTTGGTGCGTTTTTCCTTGGTGCTGGGGCGGTCGTGACAGGCACTCCATGTGACCGGGTGTACCTATCTCTCTTCCTCTGTTGATCTGTGGCGCAGGAGACGTAACAGTTTCTATAGTCCAGGTCCTAGGAGGTGGTGAGTACCCCGGCCATTGGAGGTATAAAGGTGCCTTTTGTAAATTAAGCTAGTCCAAGCATAAACGCAAGTTATGTAGGACTCTGACACGTTAGAGGGTTCTCCCTCTTTAACAAAGTCTCATTCCTGTGTTTATTATGAGGAGGTCCTAGTAGATCAGCATGCTCAACTATGTTCCACATGCCTTGATATAGTTACGACATCTAAATGTAAACGAATGTATAGTACTACTGAGCCGTCCACCTCGGAGGGTTCTTCGTCCTGTGAGGTGCGTCCCCTGCATTTATCTCCGATTGCACATGCAGCGCCCCCGGGTCCAAAAATTATTTCCTTGGGAGAGATTCGATAGCAGTCAGACTTTGCGGACCAACTGGTATCGGCGGTTTCAAAAGTGATCCATGCCTTACCACGTTCTGCTAAGCGCAAGCGTAGGATGTATCATGGCGGCCCGACCCAGGGTTTGTCTACGCCGATGGAAATCCCAGAGGCTCTATACGATGACGAGGCCCACTTCGAATCTTTGGAGGAGGCCCCTTCTGGGTCGGAGTCCATGTCATCTAAACCTCTGGCTGCGGAGGAGCCTAGTTTTAGGTTTAGGATGGAGAATTTGCGCTTTTTGCTGCGGCAGGTGCTTGCTACTCTGGAGGTTCTGGAACCTAAGATTCCGGAGGAACCTGCGATTCCTAAGCTTGATAAGGTATATGAGGACATGGTAGTGCCCCAGACCTTCCCAGTTCCTATTAAGATGGCAAATATTATCAAAAATGAATGGGAGCGATTAGGTTCTTCCTTTTCCCCTTTTTCTTTTAAGAAACTGTTCCCCGTTCCCGAACTCTCATCTTGAGCTGGTGGGGACCATTCCTAAAGTGGATGGGGCTATCTCTACGCTCGCGAAACGGACAACTATTCCACTCGAGGAAAGTTCGTCATTTAAAGAGCCCATGGATAAAAAGCTGGTAAACATGTTGAGAAAGATGTTTCGGCGCACAGGGTTTGTTTTTCAGCCAGCAGCGGCCGTTGCGGCAGTTGCTGGAGCTGCGACATATTGGTGTGAATCCCTGTGTTAAATGGTCGAGGGGGAGACTTCCATCAACGAGATACAGGATAAGATTAAGGCGCTGAAGGTCGCCAATTCTTTGATCTGCGATGCCGATATGCAAATTATTCGCCTGAAAGCTAAGGTGTCAGGTTTTTCTGTTTTAGCTCGCAGGGCTCTGTGGCTAAAATCTTGGTCTGCGGACATGACCTCTAAGTCGAGGCTGTTGTCCCTGCCTTTTCAAGGCAAGATTCTGTTTGGTCCAGGATTGAATTCGATCATATCCACGGTTATGGGAGACAAGGGAGCTTTCCTACCGCAGGATAAGAAGGCTCAGCCTAAGGGATCTACTTTTCGTCCCTTTTGTGCGGACAAGGCCCAGCGCTAGCAGCCCGCCGTGAAAGCGGAAAGCTCGGACTCTGAGCTCCCTCTCTTGGTGGATCAGTCCGGAGCAACTGTCCATGGGGGCATCCTTCTTGATACCGTCCTGGGAAATTGTGACCACGGACGCCAGTCTGGCAGGATGGGGAGCTGTTTGGGGTGCCAGGATGGCACAAGAAAAATGGACCCGGGAGGAGTCTCTCCTTCCGATAAACATCCTGGAACTCAGAGCAATTTACAATGCTCTGAAGGCATGGCCTTCTCTGGGGTCGGTCAGCTTCCTCAGATTCCAGTCCGACAACATTACCTCTGTGGCTTACATCAACCATCAGGGGGGTACCAGGAGCTTCCTCGCTTTGAGGGCGGTGTCTCGGATCTTGGAGTGGGCGGAGTCCCACAACTGCTCGCTCTTAGCGATTCACATTCCAGGTGTGGACAACTGGGAAGCTGACTTTCTCAGCAGACAATCCTTCCATCCGGGGGAATGGTCTCTTCACCCCGAGGTGTTTGCGGCGATTTGTCTCAGGTGGGGAACACCGGAGATAGATCTCATGGCGTCCAGACTCAATTGCAAGCTACCCTGATACGGGTCGAGGTCCAGGGATCCCCAGGCAGAGCTGATAGATACCTTAGTGGTTCCTTGGGGATTCAGCCTAGCTTAAATTTTTCCACTGTTACCACTTCTACCTCGTGTAGTGGCACGCATCAAACAGGAGCGGGCCTCGGACATTCTGATTGCTCCTTCGTGGCTGCGGAGGACTTGGTTTGCGGATCTGGTGGGGATTTCATCCTCTCCGCCGTAGAGGTTACCCTTTCTCAGGGATCTGCTGGAACAGGGCCCTTTTCAACATCGAAATCTAGATTCTCTGAGGCTGACTGCGTGGTGATTGAACTCCTAATCTTGGCCAAAAGAGGCTTTTCTGAAAGTGTGATTGATACTCTGATTCAGGCAAGGAAGCCAGTCACTCGTCGCATCTACTATAAGGTGTGGAGGACTTACTTGTCCTGGTATGAGAAGCAGGGATATCCTTGGCATAAGGTGAAGGTATCCAGGATTCTGTCCTTTCTCCAAGACGGTTTGGAGAAGGGTCTTGCCGCTAGTTCCTTAACCCCTTGAGTGCTAACGACGGCTCAGAGCCGTCGCTAGCACTCAACTAGCTTTTTGGTGATCTGGGGGCTCCCACCCGCTCCTACCCCGGCGATCAGGCCTGCATAGTGACAGGCATCGCCGGGGCTTCCCATTACGTGCGGTGACGTCATACGTGATGACGTCACTGCACAATTTTATTTAAAATTGACGATACAAAGTATAGGGAAAGGGGGCATGCTGCTTAGAAACCTGTATCTCAGTGATCTGAGCAGCTACAGACCCCCAAGACCCACCATTGGAAAGGTAATCGTCTAACCTTTCCAATGGTATGAGTCTTGGGGATCTGGGGGGGGGGGGGGAGTCAAAACATTTTTTTTGTTAAAAATAGTAAAAATCAGAAAAATATTAAATCCAGCTTAGCACTCAAAGGGTTAAAGGGACAGATTTCTGCATTATCAGTCTTGTTGCATTAGGAGACTTGCTGAGCTCCCTGACATCCAATCTTTTGTTCAGGCTCTGTCTAGAATCAGACCTGTCTTCAGACAGTCTGCTCCTCCTTGGAGCTTAAACTTGGTCCTTAAGGTTTTGCAGAGGGTTCCGTTTGAACCTATGCATTCCATTGACATTAAGATTCTGTCCTGGAAGGTTCTTTTCCTGTTGGCTATTGCATTGGCACGCAGAGTATCTGAACTGGTTTCCTTCCAAAGTGAGCCTCCTTATCTGGTGTTTTATGCAGATAAGGCTGTGCTTCAGACTGGGTTGGGGTTTCTTCCCAAGGTGGTGTTTAACCGTAACATCAATCTGGAAATAGTTGTACCTTCTTTGTGTCCTAACCCTTCTTCTTCTAAGGAGCGGTTACTTCATAATCTGAATGTGGTTCGTGCCTTGAAGTTCTATCTTCAGGCTACTAAGGATTTCAGGCAGTCTACATCTCTTTTTGTGGTGTATTCTGGGAAGCGTAGGGGGCAGAAGGCCGGTTGAGGAGTTTGATTCGCTTGGCTTACAAGACAGCGGGACATAAGCCTCCTCCTCGGATCACGGCTACTAGAGCTGTGGCTTCGTCTTGGGCCTTCAAGAATGAGGCCTCTATGGAGCAAATTTGTAAGGCGGCTACCTGGTCTTCCTTACACACTTTTACAAAGTTTTACAAATTCAGCATTTTTGCTTCTGCGGAAGCTGTTTTTGGGAGAGAGGTTTTGCAAGCTGTGGTGCCCTCTGATTAGGGTCCACCTTTTACCCTCTCGGTTTCATTCAGTGTCCTCTAGAGCTTGGGTATTTGTTCCCAACAGTAATGAATGAAGCTGTGGACTCTCCTCCCCTTTAGATGGAAAACATAATTTATGCTTGCCTGATAATTTCATTTCTATCGAGGGGAGGAGAGTCCACGGCTCCCGCCCGTATCTCCGATGGGCGGACCTAAATTTATTCATCTTCTGGCACCATTTATACCCTGATATTTCTCCTACTGTTCCTTGTTCCCTCGGCAGAATGACTGGGGGATGAGAGAAGTGGAGGGAGGTATTTGAGCCTTTGGCTGCAGTGTCTTTGCCTCCTCTTGGTGGCCAGGTTCTTAATTCCCAACAGTAATGAATGAAGTCGTGGACTCTGCTCCCCTCGATGGAAATTAAATTATCAGGAAAATGTCATTTTAACAGCCAAATGTCTTTTGGTTGTAACTCTGGATTTAGGCCATCGGGGCAGCAGACAAGACAAACAGTTTCATTTTTAACACTGCTATACAGTAAATACAGTTCTTATATATATTTTTATCAAATGCCTATTTTTATATACTTTTAATCTCCTAGTTTTAATAATTATATGTTCCATATGTGGTCCGTTTAATAGTATTTCAAGATTAAGCATGAATATATTTCACTTATAATATTTTAGAAAATGCCTTAAAAGTTGCATTTTTATGAGGGACTAGTAGTATTAAGCAATGAAATATATATGTCTAGCTGACTTATTTTGTATATCAGTTCATTTGATATACTGGTACATATATTATTTCCTAGTCACATCTTATTTCATAGATATACATGAGTATTATAGTTATTAATACATGTCTCAACAGTGTTTAAGACATGGGCTCAAAATCTATGATGCATTTATATATTAATTTATAGTATCTTATTTGGAAACCTCATCTTTACACCATTTCTTCCCTGTAATGTTCATTAGATTTCTGGAAAACAAAGAAAAACGTGTTCATCTTGAAATAAACGGGTTAGATATTTTTAATTTACTATACAGCTACTTATTCAATACAGCAGACATGTATCTAATATAGTATGAGTTTCAGATCTATATATATATATATATATATATATATATATATATATATATATATATATATATATATATATATATATATATGTTGTTAGTATAATCTTATATAAAGATTGTCACAGCATTCCCATATATCTATAGGTAACAGATTCTTTGTGTATCTGAGGTTTAGGGGCAATTAACAGGCCTGTGCTAATTACTATATTCTCAGAATTTCTGTTTGCTTATCTGACTTAGAGAATCCGGTCTCCAACATCCCATGATCAGTGTTCCCTCTAAGGCCAGTTTTGTGTGCAGCCCAGCAGTGAAACAGTTAATTAGGTAACCGCACCCTGCAATTAGCAAACACTGCCCAATACAGACTAAAAGGCATGGTTCTCTTGTTAACTGTTTCACTGCTGGGCCGCACACAAAACTGGCCTTACAGGGAACATTGCCCATGATGTATCCTGGCTTTGTTAATTATCTATCTTCACTAATTGAACCAAATGTTTTCCCTTTTGCTCTCTCAGATGTCTTGAGCAGCGAGGGGGTCAGTGGTAATCTGATAGGAACTTTAACTTCACACCTTAGGTAGAAAACCGTTGAAAGCAATTATTTTGTTCTTGAAATCTGTGCTTCAGAACTAGAGGGGGGTTGTTTTACAAACAGTTTAACAAATAAAATTAGTTCTTGGTCTTATATATCTATGTGTAGATAAATATACATACATATATATTATTTAATAACACTCACAAATACTCCTGACATCATCAATCAGGAAATAGTAGTTCCTTCCTTGTGTCCTAACCATTCTTCGTCAAAGGAAAGGTTGCTTCATAATTTGGATGTGGTTCGAGCCTTGAAGTTCTATCTTCAGGACACAAAAGAATTCAGACAGACTTTGTCCTTATTTGTTGTGTATTCGGAGAAGCACAGGGGCAGAGGGCCTCTTCCACTTCCCTATCTATTTGGTTGAGGAGCATTATCCGTTTGGCCTATGAGACAATGGGACATAAGCCTCCTCAGAGGATTACGGCTCATTCAACTAGGGCTGTGGCCTCTTCTTGGGCCTTTAAGAATAAGGCTTCTATTGAGCAGATTTGTAAGGCGGCTACTTGGTCTTCCTTACATTCTTTTGCAAAATTTTACAAATTTGTCTTTGCTTCGGCGGAAGCAGCTTTTGGGAGAAAGGTTCTGCAAGCTGTGGTGCCCTCAGATTAGGGTACGCCTCCGTTTACCCTCCCATTTTTCTCATTCAGTGTCCTCTAGAGCTTGGGTATGTGTTTCCCACAAGTAATGAATGAAGCAGTGGACTCTCCTCCCATTAAGATGGAAAACATAAATTATGCTTACCTGATACTTTCATTTCCATCTGTGGGAGTAGAGTACACGGCTCCCGCCCGTTTCTCCGGTGGGCGGACATAAATTTATTTTTTTCTTCCGGCACCATTTATACCCTGATATTTCTCCTACTGTTCCTTGTTCCCTTGGCAGAATGACTAGGGGATGTGGGGAGTGGGGGAGGTATTTAAGCCGTTGGCTGGGGTGTCTTTGCCTCCTCCTGGTGGCCAGGTTCTTAATTCCCACAAGTAATGAATGACGCCGTGGACTCTCCTCCCACAGATGGAAATGAAATTATCAGGTAAGCATAATTTATGTTTTTTAGAGGCAGGATAGTCTTCCTGAGCATTAAAAAATTAGGCTTTTATTGAACAATTTTGCAAGGCAGCAACATGGTCATCCTTACATAACTTTACTTAAGTCTACCAATTTTATGTTTTTGCTTCTTTTAAAGTGGATTTTGGCAGGAAAGTCCTCAAGGTAGCAGTGTCTGGGAATGGGGTGCCTGCCTTTCATTAAAAAAAAAAAATCCTTCCCAAAAAACCTGTGTACTCCACAGCTTTGGGTATTAGTTCCCTGGAGTAATGGATTTTGAACTCTTACCACCTTATGAAAGAAAACAAAATGTATGCTTGCTTGATAAATTAATTTCTTTCATAGTGGTTAGGGTCCATGAGAATTACCCAATCTTGTTAATTAAGTATAAACATGTTAGCGGCAGTTCTAGATTGCATCTCCATTTTCCCTGCTTTGCCCTTTCTTACCTTTCCACTTCTCCTTGCTTCTCTATACGTAAGACTAGCATTCCACAGAGGTTGGAGGGATTAATTACTCTTGGAGTTTTGGGAATCATTGCCTCCTTCTAGTGGCCAGGAGTTGAATCCCAGGAGTAATGGATCGTGGACTCTCACCACCATAAAATTAATTTATTGGGTAAACCTAAATTTCATTTTTTGCTGTTTCACTCTTGTGGGTTTGGCATATTTTCTGTTAATACATGTGTGACAAAAACATACACTGTATCACTAGACTATGCTAAAGTACTGTTCTCTCTCATTTAATTTCAGCGTCCAAATTGATTCAGCCAGCGAAAGTGAAAGACGTAAAAGCAGCTGAGGTAAATTTTGTATCTGAAGAAGAAAATATTTTTCAAGTGTTTTTCCTCAGTATAAGCGTCCTGATTTAAATATTAACTTCCAAGTGTTAATATAGTTTAAAAACTTGAACATGTCACATCAAAATAGACTGCTAGCCTTAAAATATTGCTTACCCCCATAATGACTCATTCAAATATATTGCCTTATAGCTTTTTGGAGTATGTAGAAACCTCACAGAAATCTTTAAGTTGTTTTCACTTCCTACCTATACTGGTTCCTTTTTTTACAAGTGTTGGCTATGCTCCTATTTATTTGGATTAAGGTGTAGTGTAGGCTGATGTTTTGCCAAGCCAATGAAAGAAGAGCTTTTGTTCCTCTCGGTACAACAGGCTTGTTGCAAGGGCTGCTGTGGCCTTTGGTGCACTAGTCGTTTCCTGATGCTTTGAACACAAGTTATCTTGATTAGAGCAGGCTTGCTATGCACGCTGTGGCTTGGTTAAATGTGACTAATCCCAGCTGGAAGTTGGGATATAGATAGAAAGTAGACAAGCCCTAAAGACTTTAAGGAGATTTTACCTTCATCAGTGAGACAAGGCAGTATGTAACTTGAGTCACTAATAGGCTACTCTGTGTGTGAAGAAACTTTCTTTCTTATGACATGGAGAGTCCACAACGTCAATCAAATTACTAGTGAGATATTCAACTCCTGGCCAGCAGGAGGAGGCAAAGAGCACCCTAGCAAAGCTGTTAAGTGTAACTGCCTTACCCATAACCCCCAGTTATTCTCTTTGCCTCTGTCAATGGAGGTTGTGCGAAGTTGGTGTCTGAAGATTTTAATCCTTTAATGGGTACTTTTTCCTGCAAGCAAGGATTGGGGTCTAGCTGTGTTCATGTCAATCTCTTGAATACGAGTAGTGGTGGCTTTTAGCAGTTAAAAGGTGGCAAGGAAGTCCTTTGCTTTACTTTTAACACTTTGCTACCCCTTTGTGGAAAGCCAGAGTTGGTTACTCTGTTCTTTCTTTTTCCTACAGGTCCATGACAGGGAGCGTAGTGCCTGCCACACCTTTAGGATCAGCATCTTGAATGCAATAGGATCTAAGGTAAGTGCCTTTGTCTTCTAGGTAAAGGAGGGCTGCAGCACTCAAGAGGTTAATCCTCTTTTACAGATTCATTCTGGGACTTAATTATCCTTTTAATGTAAGGATTCATATTGGGGACACAATTTTTTACTTTACTCAGTATGGCACTTATCAGTATGACAGGCTAAGTGATGTAACAGGCTAATAATGATATGCTTATTTATTTACCTATATCTACTTTTTTATTAATATGATGAGAATTTTATTTTGTTTCTAGTACTTTAACATGAAGCTTCTGTAACTGAGAAGAAGTGAAACGGGGAAGCCGTTTTTTAAACTGTTTGTTTCTTCGCACAGTTTTGTTTTTCTGAAGTATTGCACAGTTTATATTGGGCCCGCTCACGTGACCCGTACTTCAGGTTTGCGGAGCAGTGGAGATCGATAGCGATCTTTGTCTTCTGTGCAGAGCTACAGTTATAAGTTTTTACATCAGCGGTCCCTCAATATAGAATCCAAGTATATCGTCTTTTAGGATCGTGTAAGAGGAGAAGAAATCTCTACTAGGATATCCATTTTTTCCTCTTGCTAGTGGGGTGTTCCTCTTCGCTGGTAGGAGCCTCAGGCAATCTGAGGTGTTTTTACTCCCTAACGACCTTATTGTTTAATTTTCTCTACCTCCTCTTATATTTACTTTGGTAAATAATTTTTTTATTGTTCCCTTACTTACTGATTTTATTTGTACTAGTGTGACTTTTACTCCATAGCATAGACTCTGGAAAGAATCAGTCCATCTCTATGGATAAATGTTTATTATGCTTAGAGGCCCAAATTGTTCTTCCAATACAATTTTGTTACTCTTGTTTAGCTAAAACTTTAAAATTTAAAGATAAATTACTCCCTTCTGAGCCAACTGTCTCTCAGGATATTGCTGTGCGTGACATGCCTCTGCTTTCTTCTCAAACGCCCCAAGCCTTAATTGTTTCTCATGCTTTGCCTTCTATGTCCTCTCAACCACCTGGGGGTGTTTATTTACCTGGGGATTTTGCTGCACAGGTTTCCTCTGCAGTAACAGTGGTTTTGTCAGCTTTCCCTTCCTTGGGTAAGCGCAAGAGAAAATCTAAACATTTGCCTGATACTAAGGCTCCTGACTCTAGGACTGCATTAGCCACTCTTGCTCAGTTATCTGATAAAGAGAATACTTCAGTAGCTTCTGAAGGTGAGATCTTAGACTAACACTTTAGCAGAAAAGTCTTTTGAAACTGAAGAGGTTAATTTCTTTCCTAAGACATGGAGAGTCCACAACGTCATTCCATTTACTAGTGAGATATTCACTCCTGGCCAGCAGGAGGAGGCAAAGAGCACCACAGCAAAGCTGTTAAGTGTCACTTCCCTTACCCATAACCCCAAGTCATTCTCTTTGCCTCTGTCAATGAAGGAGGTTAAGTTTGGTGTCTGAAGAATGGATTCCTTTTCCATCTTAATGGGAGGACAGTCCACTGCTTCATTCATTACTTGTGGGAATTAAGAACCTGGCCAACAGGAGGCGGCAAAGACACCCCAGCCAAAGGCTTAAATACCTCCCCCACTCCCCTCATCCCCCAGTCATTCTTTTCCTTTTGTCACAGGAGGTTGGCAGAGAAGTGTCAGATGATTCGGAGTAGTCTCTTGTGAAGGGTAGTACTCTTCGGAATAGGACTGGAGTTTTAAGTAGTCCTGTCAGCCTCTCAGTGAGAGCATGGGTGAAAGTTAGAGTTTGGAGATGCAGGGGGAGTTCTTCTGCGAAACCATCCTGACTCATATTAACAGCTCCTTAAAGTGAATGTCAATTTTATCCTTATGTAAGCCTGCTAAGCGTTCATCTATAGTACACAATTCAAATCGCTATGTTTTTTTTGTTTTTTTTAATCCGAATTACGATTTTAGCATAAATTATCAATAAATATTTCTACCGTTTATTTCCAAGCTCCTCCCAGAGCGGACTTCCTTGTTCTACATGTCTGACGTATACAGCGGTCCCAACCGCTCTATACGTATGTGTCAAGCGCGCCCATGAGAGAGAGAGAGAGTGGTCCTGCGCATGTGCAAATCTCTGCTCTACAGCAATTCAATACTATTTAAAAGATAATATTGAGCAATATCTAAACTAGATTTTAGATATGAGATTGCATATTTTTCATCTTGAAATTTGTTAAGTATATTAAATATAATAAATTGTATAAAAAATGTGATTTTAAATTAAAGATTGAGGAATATTGTTATATTGATTATCGAGAATTGCAATGGTTTTCGCTAAAACAGCAGCTCTCAATGCTACTTACTTTCAGTGATCGAAGAAGTGATATTTTTTTCATTAACAGCGGTATTGAGCATGCACGAATAGTGGACGCGCATCTAGGTTCCATCCGTGATTATGTGATTAGACATAATAATCTGAGAAATATGTCACTCAAAATTGATATATAGCGGGCGCGAATAGAGAGACTTCTAAGTTCAAATTTGTGAGTACTATACTTTTTTTAAAAAAGGAATGATGAATGAAAGTCTAGGTTTTTTTTATATTATTTTTCATGTGGCGTGACCGATTGCAGTTGACTTTACATTCACTTTAAGCAATCAGCATTGACAAGTTTCGCTGCCTGCTTTCTGCTCTCAAGTCTATGTCAGGAGCGATGCTACGAACCTGTCACACTTGAAAGGCCGTGTTCCTGTTCCACGGCGTAGATTCTGGTAAGATTGTTTCATTTTTTTATACATGTATGATAACGCTAGAAGACAGGGTCACAGTGTGACTCCTTTTATCTGTATAGAATCAAGGGTTAATATCTCCATAGGGGGATTATTTAACAGGGGGGGGTAATCTTATGTTTATTTGATTTTATGCTGCTCTTATGTGTTATGGGCTCATAGGCTGGTATGGAATATACAGGTTTCGCTTTCACTTTGAGAGCCATGCAGCTTGCAAGCTTGGCGTGCTTTTTCTCATAGCAGGAACGCACCATATGATTGTGCACCATATGATTCTTTCTCTCTTTCCTAACCGGGTGTCTGTCAGAGAGGAGTTCTATCTCTCTTTACTGTCTGGGTCATGGGAGGTGGGGAATGCCCCAGCCTTTGGGATATAAAGGTGCAGGTTTTTTGAATGAAATAATGTTTTATTTCTATAATTCTCCAGTTATTGCACTAGCGATGGAGGATTTTTATTTTGAGGGCACTCCCTCTATTCCTAAAGAGTAATTCCTGTTTATATTGTGAGGAGGCCTTAGTACGTCCCCTCAATTATGTTCCATATGCCTTGATAATGTGATAACATCAAACATGTTTGATACCACTGAGCCATCCACCTCTGAGGAGCTGTCGTCTAGTGAGGTACGTACCCTACATGCTTATCTCTCTACACATGCAGTTTCCCTTTGCATTGCTGATCTTCCATCTGGAGGGGGCCATTTTTTCACCAGACATTACTGCGCAGCTCAGACGGCGGTGTCTACGGCTATTAATGCTTTACCTTGCCCTGCTAAGCGCAATCGAAAGGTTACATATTGCACTCCTTCCCAGAGTACATCAGATATTTTATTGGATTTAACTGATAGGGTTATCAGAGGATGAAGTTCTTTCTGAGACTTCAGAGTATGAACATTCTGGGTCGGAGTCTGCTGCCTCTAAACCTCCGGCTGCAGAGGAACCAGACTTTAGTTTTAGGAATTTGCGCTTTCTTCTAAAGGAAGTTTTTAGGCGAATTCAGTGGTTCCAGAGGCCAAATTGCCTGAGGAACCTTTGATTCCTAAATTGGATAGAGTTTGAGGACAGGGTGATACCTTATCCTTCCCTGCTCCTGTTAGATGGTGGACTGGATTGTTCCTCTCTTCTCCCTTTAACAAATCGTTCCCAGTCCTGGACTCTCAATGGAGTTGTGAGGTTCCGTCCCTAAAAGGGATGGCGCTATCTTCACCCTTACTAACTTATTACTATCCCGTTTGAGGATAGCTCTTTGTTTTAAGAGCCCATGGATAAAGGATGGAAACTCTGTTAAGAAAGTTGTTTTAACATACTTGTTATTTGTTTCAACCGGAGGCGTCCGTTGCTGGAGAAACTACCTTCTGGTGTGACTCCTTATAGGATTGATCGGGGGTTCCCTCGGTGTTACTCAGGAAAGATTTACGGCCTTGAGGGTTGCTAATTCTTTTATTTGTGATGCTATTAGGCAGATTATTCGCCTAAATGCTAAGACTTCAATTTTTTCTGTTCAGGCCCGTCGGGCTCTGGGTGAAGTCATGGTCTGCGGATATGACTTCTAAGTCTAGACTTCTTTCCCTCCCCTTTAAGGGAATGATTTTGTTTAGTCCAGGCCTGGACTCAATTATCTCCACAGTTACAGGGGGCAAGGAGCCCTTCTACCGCAAGAGAATATGAACGAGTATAAGGGACAATTTTAGTTCTTTTTCGTTTTGATAAAGCCCATGTCAGCAGTCCTCCGCTAAGCCTGAGCAAACCAAGAACTCTTGGAAGCCAGCTCAGTCCTGGAATAAATCCAAGCAGAGCAAGAAGCCCGCCGAGTCTGTCGGTATGGAAGGGCGGTCCCCGGTCCTCTTCTGGATCGTGTAGGGGGCAGACTGTTGCTCTTTTCAGTCGCTTGGTTCAGGGACATGCAGGATCCATGGGTCCTGGAGGTCATAGCTCATGGTTACAAGATAGGTTTCAAGTCTCAGCCACCCAAGGGCAGTTCCTCCACTCTCTCCTGTCTTTCTGACCAGAAAGGAGGGAAGCCTTTCTGGGGTACGTACGGGATCTGTCCTCTTATGAGTTATTGTCCCGGTGCCTATCGCAGTGAGAGGTTTGGGATACTATTCAAACCTTTTCGTGGTTCCAAAGAAGGAGGAAACTTCCGTCCAATTTGGACCTGTAGTGCTTAAACAAGTTTTTAAATGTTCCCTCGTTCAAGAGGGAGACAATAGGTCCATTCTTCCCCTCGTTTGAGAAGGGCAGTTCATGACCACGATAAATCTGAAGGATGCTCCCTTCATGTACCAATCATCAAGGACCACTTCCAGTTCCTAAGGTTTGCGTTCCTATACCAGCACTTCCAGTTTATTGTTCTTCTGTTTGGTCTAGCTGGTATAGTTTTGAGCATAGCTATCTTCCAAGTAGTTGACCCGGGTTTCATTCCCGGCTAACACAGCATTCTCCAAGAAGTTTTTCAGAGAGTGGACCATTCGGAAACTTTCCTCTGTCTTCTTTGATCCCATGGATGGAAGATAAATCTAGAGAGAGTTCTCTTGTTTCAAGTACCAGGGTAGAATTCTCGGGTACTATAATAATCTCCATGGATATGAGAACAGAGACGTTGCTCGACATGTCTTGCCCTCCGGACCTCCTTAAGGCCATCTGTGGCTCAGTGTATGGAGGTGTTTGGTCTCATGGTGTCCAGCATGGACATCATTTCCTTTACCAGGTTTCACCTCAGACTGTTGCAACTGCGCATGCTGAATCAGTGGAACGGCGATCATTCGGATCTGTCTCAACAGATTTCTCTGGACAACCGATCGAGAGAATCGCTCTCAATGTTTTTGTTTGGATCCCTTGTACAAGAGATGTCCGTCTCAAGACCATCCTGGGTGATTGTGACTACGGTTGCGAGTCTGTCAGCATGGGGAACTGTTTGGGGTGCCAGGAAGGCACAGGGCCTTTAGACTCAGGAGGAAAGGCTCCTTCCCGATCGCATTTGGGATCTTTGGGCAATTTACAATGCTCTGAAGGCTTGGCTTCTGCTGGGTTTGACCCAGTTTATCAGTTTCCAATAAGACAATATATCCTCAGTGGCTTACATCAACCATCAGGGGGAACGAGTAGCTCCCTAGCTATGAGGGAAGTATCTTGGATTCTGGAGTGGGCGGAGACCCACATTCGTTAGCTGTCAGAGATCCACATTCCGGGTGTGGACAACTGGGTAGCGGATTTCCTCAGCAGATACTTTAATCCGGGGGATTGGTCTCTCCATCCCGAGTTTTTGCGGAAATTTGTAAGAGGAAGATCTTATGACGTCTCATTACCAAGTTACCCAGATATGGGTCGAGGTACAGGGATCCTCGGGTGGAGCTAACAGATGCATTAGTGGGGCCTTGGAGGATCAATCCAATTTATCTTTTATGGCCGTTACCACTACTTCCTAGTGTAGAGGCTCGAATCAAGCAGGCATTACTGATACTGATTGTTCCGTCTGGACCGCGAAGGATATGGTTCGCAGACTAGTGGGGATGTCGTTATCTCCTCCGTAGAAGTTACCTTGTCGCAGGGAATCTTTGTCTAGATCTCTGAGGCTGACTGCATGGATATTGAACGCTTAGTCCTAGTCAAGAGAGGGGTTTCTGAGAGTGTTATTTTTACTCTCATTCAAGCTTGTAGCTGGTTGCTCGTTGCATCTATCATAAGGTGTGGAGGACCTACTTATTCTGTTCTTCAGGATGAACTGGAGAAGGGCTTTTCTGCAAGTCCCCTGAAGGGGGCAGATTTTGGCCCTGTCTGTGTTACTGCACAAGCGGTTCGCTGAGCTTCCTGATGTGCAGTCACTTGTTAAGGCTCTGCTAGGATCAGACCTGTGTTTAGATCTATTGCTCCTCCTTGGAGTTTGAATCTTGTTTTTTAGGTTTTGCATGGGCTCCGTTGGAGCCTATGTATGAAGTAGACATTATACTATTGTTTGGATGGTTCCTTTTCTACAGGCTATTGCTTCTGCGCGCACGGTATCTGTGATTACTGCCTTGCAGCGCGTCCCTCCTTATCTGGCTTTCCATGCTGATATGGTTGTTCTTCGAACCAAGTTAGGTTTTCTTCCTAAGGTTGTGTCAATTCGCAACATCGATCAAAAGATTGTTCCTTTCAACGTAATTCTGGATGTGGTTTGTTCCTTGAAGTCCTATCTTCTGGCCACGTAAGAATTTAGACAAACTTCTTTCTCTGTTCTTTTTCCGGGAAGCGTGGTCAAAGGGCCTCTTCGACTTCCTTATCTTTTTGGCTAAGGAGTGTCCTCCATTTCGCATGAGACAGCGGGACATAAGCCTCCTCTGAGGATTACGGCTCATTCAACTGGAGCTGTGGCCTCTTCTTGAGCCTTTAAGAACAAGGCTTCTATGGAGCAGATTTATAAGGCGGACACTTGGTCCTCTTTACATTCTTTTGCAATGTTTTACAAATTTGATGTTTTTGCTTTGGCGGAAGCAGCTTTTGGGGAAAAGGTTCTGCAGGCTGTGGTGCCCTCATTATAGGGTCCGCCTCCTTTTACCCTCCCGATTTCTTCATTCGGTGTACTCTAGAGCTTGGGTATTTGTTTCCACAAGTAATGAATGAAGCAGTGGACTCCCACTAAGATATCCTCTGCGGTATCAGCTGCTTTATCTGCTTTTCCCATGATGGGGAAGCGCAAGAGGAAATCTAAAAAACATTCAGAGTGTAAGGTGTCTGTCCCATCTGCTGATACGCAGGTTGCCCTCCCTCATAAGTCTGATGAGGAGGATACCTCAGTAGCCTCTAAGGGTGAAATCTCAGATTCGGACAGTATAATTCCTTTGTCTGATGCAGAAGCAGTAGATTTCAGATTTAAGCTTGGAACAAAGACAAAGTATATTCAGCGCTCCTTATTAAGCATGTACAGTATATAAATAAATCAGATCGAATAATGACCAATGGAAAAAATTAGGTATCACAGAGAAGTCTAAAGACTCAAAGGTATATGTGGTTGCAAATACTAAATATACCAAAATAAATTATAAGTCCCACAAATGAGAGGTGTGTGTATGTGTATATATGTATGTGTGTGTATATATATATATATATATATATATATATATATATATATATATATATATATATTTACCACAGTTTATGTAAAAGGTCTCGGATCCAAGGGGCTCCAAACAATGAAAGTTAGAAAAATACAGTACCGGCTGTAATGGTAGAAGTCACAAATGGTGGGCAGGTATATTGAAATCCCAATTGATTGGATCATATTCTTCTCCCCACTTGGGGTATGGTAAATAGCAATCAATCCAAGAAGGCTGGTGGTGAGAATCCAAGATAAATAGTATGATAATAGTGCCTTCCCCGGAGTAGGGTGAATCCGAGCTGGGAGCTGCTGTATGTTGTAGGAAACTTCCGTCTGTGGGATCCTTGATGTGTAGCCGTTACTAGGGGTGCGGCGTCTCCTTCCCTGCTCGTTGCCAGGGGCTGTGTCGGGTCCAGATGCATGCGGCGCTGACTTCATCGCCACACGCTCCTCTCTCTCTGATGCCGGTCCTGGCGTCTGTGGCTCGAATCCAGCCATGTTCGGGGTGTGCGCCGCACCAGTGTGGAGAAACAGCTTCCTGGAGTCGGTGAACGTCATCACGCCTCCTACGTCACTGACGTTCACCGACTCCAGGAAGGTGTTTCTCCCCACACGGACACGGCTGAATCTTGTTTACCATCTTTCCCTGGTTGACTCTGGACCTAAGGATGCTAGGAGTGTCGTTTATCTTGCTTTTATTGATCTTACATTTTGTAAGTGTATTTTTATTGTGCCCAATCTTATTTTGATTAAAACAGTTTTACCCTTAGATTGGGATGCGCTGTGTTTCTTTCTTTTCAGTTCATATTTAAGCTTCAACACCTTTGTTTACTATTAAAGGAGGTACTGGCTACTTTGGACGACTCCAACTCTCCTGTCACTGTCAATCCTAAGAAATCTAGTAAGTTTAACAGATACTATGATGTTCCTTCCTCTGTGGAAGTGTTTCCTCTTCCAGACCGTGTGATGGCGATTTTTACACAGGAATGGGAGAAGCCAGGGACACCTTTCTTCCCGTCTTTAAAAAGATGTTTCCTGTTGCTTACTGCATTAGATTCATGACGCACGGTGCCTTAGGTAGAAGGGGCTGATTCTACCCTGGCTAAGAGAACTATGATCCCTATTGAGGATAGCTGTTCCTTTAAGGATCCCATGTTCAAAAAGCTGGAGTCTTATTTGAAGAAGATGTATGTTCATCAAGGTCTTCAATGGCAACCTGCAGTTTGTATTGCCTCAGTATCAAGTGCTGTATCTTATTGGTGCAATGCTTTGTCTGAATTGATTTTAGAAGAGACTCCGTTTGAGGAGATACAAGATAGGATTAAGGCTCTCAAACTAGCCAACTCCTTTATTTCTGATGCTACAATGCAAGTTATTAGACTGGGAGCCAAGATGTCTGGCTTCACTGTTCTAGCCCGTAGGGCTCGGTGCCTAAAATCTTGGTCAGCTGATGTTACCTCCAAGTCCAAGCTTCTGTCACTACCTTATAAAGCTAAGACCTTGTTTGGTCCTGGTCTGGCAGAAATAATTTCGGAAATTACAGGTGGAAAGGGGTCCTTTCTACCACAAGACAAGAATAATAGACCTAAAGGACGTCAAAGTAATTTTCATTCCTTTCGTAACTTCAAAGGTCCAAAGCCTTCCTCTCCCTCCTCTAAGCAGGAGCAGTCCAAGTCTTCTTGGAGACCCAAACAGTTTTGAAACAAGGGGAAGCAATCAAAGAAACACTCAGCTGAGACTGTCAGCATGAAGGATCTGCCCCCGGTTCAGGATCGGATTATGTGGGGGGCAGACTTTCCCTGTTTTGTCAAGCGTGGATACGAGATGTCCCAGATCCTTGGGCTGTGGACATAGTATCTCTGGGTTACAAAATAGAATTCAAATCTCGTCCTCCCAAGGGCAGATATCTCCTCTCAAGGTTATCTGCGGATTAGGTAAAAAGAGAGGCATTCTTACAGTGTGTTCCGGATATTTCCTCTCTGGGAGTGATTATTCCAGTTCCAGTAAGAGAACAAGGTCTAGGATTTTATTCAAACCTGTTTGTGTTTCCCAAAAAAGAGGGAACTTACCGATCCATTTTAGACCTAAAGTGTCTCAAAAAGTTTCTCAGGGTTTTGTCCTTTAAAATGGAAACCATTCGTTCCATTCTTCCCTTGGTCCAAGAAGGTCAGTTCATGACGACCATAGACCTGAAGGATGCATATCTTCATGTTCCTATCCACAGGGATCATCACCAGTTCCTGAGATTTGCTTTTCTAGACATGTACTTTCAGTTTATTGCTCTTCCGTTTGGCCTTGCCACAGTGGCTCAGTGTATGGCGGTAATTGGTCTGATGGTCGCTTCCATGGACATTATTCCCTTTGCTCGATTCCATTTGAGAGCTCTGCAATTATGCATGCTGACGGAGATCAATCAGATCTGTCTCAGAGGATAGATCTGGACCAGTTGACAAGAGATTCTCTCTCGTGGTGGATTTCTCAGGATCATCTGTCTCATCCCACATGTTTTCGGAGACCTTCCTGGGTGATTGTGACCACGGATGCCAGCCTTCTAGGCTGGGGAACATTATGGGACTCGTTAAATGCTCAGGTCCTATGGACTTGGAAGGAGTCTGTTTTCCCCATAAACATTTTGAAGTTGAGAGCGATCTACAATGGTCTGATGGCTTGGCCTCAATTGTCCTTAGCCCAATTTATCAGGTTCCAATCGGACAACATCACCTCATTGGCTTACTTCAACCACCAGGGGGGAACTCAGAATTCTTTAGCCTTGAAGGAGGTGGCACGGATTATTCAGTGGGCGGAAGCTCACAATTGTTTTCTATCGGCTATCCACATTCCAGGAGTGGACAACTGAGAGGTGGACATTTCATCCCTGGGAGAAGGGTCTCCATCCGGAGGTGTTCTCCAAGCTAACCCTCAAGTGGGGGGTGCCGGTGTTAGATCTGATGGCGTCTCATCAGAACGCCAAGGTACGGTTCAAGGTCAAGAGATCCGCAGGCCGTTCTGATAGATGCTCTGGTGGTCCCTTGGGTTTCCTCCGTTCGTGCTCCTTCCACGAGTCATTGCTTGTATCAAACAGGAGAGAGTGTCTGTAATTCTAATAGCTCCTGCTTGGCCTCGCAGGATCTGGTATGCAGACCTTGTGAAGATGTCATCTCTTCCTCCTTGGAGGTTACCTCTGAGAAAGGACCTTCTAACTCATGGTCCTTTCCCCCATCCAAATCTCATTTCTCTGAAGCTGACTGCTTGGAGATTGAACGCTTACTTCTGGCTAAGCGTGGGTTTTCTGAATCGGTTGAGACCATGCTCCAGGCTCGCAAGCCTGTTACACATAAAATTTACCATAAGGTATGGCGTAAATACCTTTATTAGTGTGAATCGAAGGGCTACTCTTGGAGTAGGGTCAGGATTTCTAGAATTTACTCTTTTCTCCAGGAAGGCCTGGAGAAAGGGTTGTCAGTCAGTTCTCTGAAAGGTCAGATATCTGGGTACTGACAGTTTTTCTTACAGTTAAAAATATTTATTTCTCCAACATAGGTGTGTCCGGTCCACGGCGTCATCCTTACTTGTGGGATATTCTCTTCCCCAACAGGAAATGGCAAAGAGCCAGCAAAGCTGGTCACATGATCCCTCCTAGGCTCCGCCTACCCCAGTCATTCTCTTTGCCGTTGTACAGGCAACATCTCCACGGAGATGGCTTAGAGTTTTTTAGTGTTTAACTGTAGTTTTTATTATTCAATCAAGAGTTTGTTATTTTAAAATAGTGCTGGTATGTACTATTTACTCTGAAACAGAAAAGAGATGAAGATTTCTGTTTGTATGAGGAAAATGATTTTAGCAACCGTTACTAAAATCCATGGCTGTTCCACACAGGACTGTTGAGAGGAATTAACTTCAGTTGGGGGAACAGTGAGCAGTCTTTTGCTGCTTGAGGTATGACACATTCTAACAAGACGATGTAATGCTGGAAGCTGTCATTTTCCCTATGGGATCCGGTAAGCCATTTTTATTCAGACAGTAAATAAGGGCTTCACAAGGGTTTATTAAGACTGTAGACATTTTCTGGGCTAAATCGATCATATTTACACATATTTAGCCTTGAGGAATCATTTAATCTGGGTATTTTTTGTAAAATAATATCGGCAGGCACTGTTTTAGACACTTTATTCTATAGGGGCTTTCCCTAATCATAGTCAGAGCCTCATTTTCGCGCCGGTATGGCGCACTTGTTTTTGAGAACAGCATGGCATGCAGCTGCATGTGTGTGGAGCTCTGATACATAGAAAAGTCTTTCTGAAGGCATCATTTGGTATCGTATTCCCCTTTGGGCTTGGTTGGGTCTCAGCAAAGCAGATTCCAGGGACTGTAAAGGGGTTAAATATAAAAACGGCTCCGGTTCCGTTATTTTAAGGGTTAAAGCTTCCAAATTTGGTGTGCAATACTTTTAAGGCTTTAAGACACTGTGGTGAAATTTTGGTGAATTTTGAACAATTCCTTCATACTTTTTCGCAATTGCAGTAATAAAGTGTGTTCAGTTTAAAATTTAAAGTGACAGTAACGGTTTTATTTTAAAACGTTTTTTGTGCTTTGTTATCAAGTTTATGCCTGTTTAACATGTCTGAACTACCAGATAGATTGTGTTCTGACTGTGGGGAAGCCAAGGTTCCTTCTCATTTAAATAGATGTGATTTATGTCATAAAAAATTTAGTAAAAATGATGCCCAAGATGATTCCTCAAGTGAGGGGAGTAAGCATGGTACTGCATCATCCCCTCCTTCGTCTACACCAGTCTTGCCCATACAGGAGGCCCCTAGTACATCTAGCGCGCCAATACTCCTTACTATGCAACAATTAACGGCTGTAATGGATAATTCTATCAAAAACATTTTAGCCAATATGCCCACTTATCAGCGAAAGCGCGACTGCTCTGTTTTAGAAAATACTGAAGAGCATGAGGACGCTGATGATATTGTTTCTGAAGGGCCCCTACACCAGTCTGAGGGGGCCAGGGAGGTTTTGTCTGAGGGAGAAATTTCAGATTCAGGAAAAATTTCTCAACAAGCTGAACCTGATGTGATTACTTTTAAATTTAAGTTGGAACATCTCCGCGCTCTGCTTAAGGAGGTGTTATCCAATTTGGATGATTGTGATTATCTGGTCATTCCAGAAACACTATGTAAAATGGACAAGTTCCTAGAGGCCCCGGGGCCCCCCGAAGCTTTTCCTATATCCAAGCGGGTGGCGTACATTGTTAATAAAGAATGGGACAGGCCCGGTATACCTTTCGTACCTCCCCCCATATTTAAAAAATTGTTTCCTATAGTCGACCCCAGAAAGGACTTATGGCAGACAGTCCCCAAGGTCGAGGGGGCGGTTTCTACTCTAAACAAGCGCGCCACTATACCCATAGAAGATAGTTGTGCTTTCCAAGATCCTATGGATAAAAAATTAGAAGGTTTGCTAAAAAAGATGTTTGTTCAGCAAGGTTACCTTCTACAACCAATTGCATGCATTGTCCCTGTCACTACAGCCGCGTGTTTCTGGTTCGATGAGCTAGAAAAGGCGATTATTAGTAATTCTTCTTCTTATGAGGAGATTATGGACAGAATTCGTGCTCTTAAATTGGCTAATTCTTTCACCCTAGACGCCACCTTGCAATTGGCTAGGTTAGCGGCGAAAAATTCTGGGTTTGCTATTGTGGCGCGCAGAGCGCTTTGGTTAAAATCTTGGTCAGCGGATGCGTCTTCCAAGAACAAATTGCTTGACATTCCTTTCAAGGGGAAAACACTGTTTGGCCCTGACTTAAAAGAGATTATCTCTGATATCACTGGGGGCAAGGGCCACGCCCTTCCTCAGGATAGGTCTTTCAAGGCCAAAAATAAACCTAATTTTCGTCCCTTTCGCAGAAACGGACCAGCCCCAAGTGCTACGTCCTCTAAGCAGGAGGGTAATACTTCTCAAGCCAATCCAGCCTGGAGACCTATGCAAGGCTGGAATAAAGGAAAGCAGGCCAAGAAACCTGCCACTGCTCCCAAGACAGCATGAGATGCGGGCCCCCGATCCGGGACCGGATTTGGTGGGGGGCAGACTCTCTCTCTTCACTCAGGCTTGGGCAAGAGATGTTCTGGATCCTTGGGCGCTAGAAATAGTCTCCCAAGGTTATCTTCTGGAAGTGATTCATCCTGTTCCATTAAGAGAACGAGGGATGGGGTTCTACTCCAATCTGTTCGTAGTTCCCAAAAAAGAGGGAACGTTCAGACCAATCTTAGATCTCAAGATCCTAAACAAGTTTCTCAAGGTTCCATCGTCCAAAATGGAAACCATTCGAACAATCCTTCCATCCAGGAAGGTCAATTCTTGACCACGGTGGATTTAAAGGATGCGTATCTACATATTCCTGTCCACAAGGAACATCATCGGTTCCTAAGGTTCGCATTCCTGGACAAACATTACCAGTTCGTGGCGCTTCCTTTCGGATTAGCCACTGCTCCAAGGATTTTCTCAAAGGTACTAGGGTCCCTTCTGGCGGTGCTAAGACCAAGGGGCATTGCTGTAGTACCTTACTTGGACGACATTCTGATTCAAGCGTCGTCCCTTCCTCAAGCAAAGGCTCACACGGACATAGTCCTGGCCTTTCTCAGATCTCACGGATGGAAAGTGAACGTGGAAAAGAGTTCTCTATCTCCGTCGACAAGAGTTCCCTTCTTGGGAACAATAATAGACTCCTTAGAAATGAGGATTTTTCTGACAGAGACCAGAAAAACAAAACTTCTAAGCTCTTGTCGGATACTTCATTCCGTTCCTCTTCCTTCCATAGCGCAGTGCATGGAAGTGATAGGTTTGATGGTAGCGGCAATGGACATAGTTCCTTTTGCGCGCATTCATCTAAGACCATTACAACTGTGTATGCTCAGTCAGTGGAATGGGGACTATACAGACTTGTCTCCGAAGATACAAGTAAATCAGAGGACCAGAGACTCACTCCGTTGGTGGCTGTCCCTGGACAACCTGTCACAAGGGGTGACCTCCCGCAGACCAGAGTGGGTCATTGTCACGACCGACGCCAGTCTGATGGGCTGGGGCGCGGTCTGGGGATCCCTGAAAGCTCAGGGTCTTTGGTCTCGGGAAGAATCTCTTCTACCGATAAATATTCTGGAACTGAGAGCGATATTCAATGCTCTCAAGGCTTGGCCTCAGCTAGCGAGGGCCAAGTTCATACGTTTTCAATCAGACAACATGACGACTGTTGCGTACATCAACCATCAGGGGGGAACAAGGAGTTCCCTGGCGATGGAAGAAGTGACCAAAATCATTCAATGGGCGGAGACTCGCTCCTGCCACCTGTCTGCAATCCTCATCCCAGGAGTGGAAAATTGGGAAGCGGATTTTCTGAGTCGTCAGACATTGCATCCGGGGGAGTGGGAACTCCATCCGGAAATCTTTGCCCAAATCACTCAACTGTGGGGCATTCCAGACATGGATCTGATGGCCTCTCGTCAGAACTTCAAGGTTCCTTGCTACGGGTCCAGATCCAGGGATCCCAAGGCGACTCTAGTAGATGCACTAGTAGCACCTTGGACCTTCAAACTAGCTTATGTATTCCCGCCGTTTCCTCTCATCCCCAGGCTGGTAGCCAGGATCAATCAGGAGAGGGCGTCGGTGATCTTGATAGCTCCTGCGTGGCCACGCAGGACTTGGTATGCAGATCTGGTGAATATGTCATCGGCTCCACCATGGAAGCTACCTTTGAGACGAGACCTTCTTGTTCAAGGTCCGTTCGAACATCCGAATCTGGTCCTACTCCAGCTGACTGCTTGGAGATTGAACGCTTGATCTTATCAAAGCGAGGGTTCTCAGATTGATACTCTTGTTCAGGCCAGAAAGCCTGTAACTAGAAAAATTTACCACAAAATATGGAAAAAATATATCTGTTGGTGTGAATCTAAAGGATTCCCTTGGGACAAGGTAAAGATTCCTAGGATTCTATCCTTTCTTCAAGAAGGATTGGAGACAGGATTATCTGCAAGTTCCTTGAAGGGACAGATTTCTGCCTTGTCTGTGTTACTTCACAAAGAGCTGGCAGCTGTGCCAGATGTTCAAGCCTTTGTTCAGGCTCTGGTTAGAATCAAGCCTGTTTACAAACCTTTGACTCCTCCTTGGAGTCTCAACTTAGTTCTTTCAGTTCTTCAGGGGGTTCCGTTTGAACCCTTACATTCCGTTGATATTAAGTTATTATCTTGGAAAGTTTTGTTTTTGGCTGCAATTTCTTCCGCTAGAAGAGTTTCAGAATTATCTGCTCTGCAGTGTTCTCCTCCTTATCTGGTGTTCCATGCAGATAAGGTGGTTTTACGTACTAAACCTGGTTTTCTTCCAAAAGTTGTTTCTAACAAAAACATTAACCAGGAGATAGTCGTGCCTTCTTGTGTCCGAAACCAGTTTCGAAGAAGGAACGTTTGTTGCACAATTTGGATGTTGTTCGCGCTCTAAAATTCTATTTAGATGCTACAAAGGATTTTAGACAAACATCTTCCTTGTTTGTTGTTTATTCTGGTAACAGGAGAGGTCAAAAAGCAACTTCTACCTCTCTCTCTTTTTGGATTAAAAGCATCATCAGATTGGCTTACGAGACTGCCGGACGGCAGCCTCCTGAGGGAATCACAGCTCATTCCACTAGGGCTGTGGCTTCCACATGGGCCTTCAAGAACGAGGCTTCTGTTGATCAGATGTAGGGCAGCGACTTGGTCTTCACTGCACTCTTTTACCAAATTTTACAAGTTTGATACTTTTGCTTCTTCTGAGGCTATTTTTTGGGAGAAAGGTTTTGCAAGCCGTGGTGCCTTCCATTTAGGTGACCTGATTTGCTCCCTCCCTTCATCCGTGTCCTAAAGCTTTGGTATTGGTTCCCACAAGTAAGGATGACGCCGTGGACCGGAC
This sequence comes from Bombina bombina, assembly GCF_027579735.1. Taxonomy (NCBI): domain Eukaryota; kingdom Metazoa; phylum Chordata; class Amphibia; order Anura; family Bombinatoridae; genus Bombina; species Bombina bombina. The sequence continues at coordinate 1,081,279,796 of NC_069500.1, read as the reverse complement.
ACACCTATGTTGGAGAAAACAGAATTTATGTTTACCTGATCAATTACTTTCTCCAACGGTGTGTCCGGTCCACGGCCCGCCCTGGTTTTTTAATCAGGTCTGATAATTTATTTTCTTTAACTACAGTCACCACGGTATCATATGGTTTCTCCTATGCAAATATTCCTCCTTAACGTCGGTCGAATGACTGGGGTAGGCGGAGCCTAGGAGGGATCATGTGACCAGCTTTGCTGGGCTCTTTGCCATTTCCTGTTGGGGAAGAGAATATCCCACAAGTAAGGATGACGCCGTGGACCGGACACACCGTTGGAGAAAGTAATTTATCAGGTAAACATAAATTCTGTTTTCCTATATCGCACGGCAAGCGTACAAGAAGAGACAATTGTGTGGTCAATTCAGCCTCTGATTCATTGATGGCGATTGAGAACGTACCCTCCCGCAGTGATCTGGAGGGCACGGAGGTCCTGTCTGAAGGTGAACTCTCTGATTCTGGGAGTGCCTTGCCCCTGACTGACTCTGAAGTCTCTTTCAGGTTTAAGCTTGAACACCTTCGCCTATTACTAAGGGAGGTGTTGGTTACTCTGGATGATTGTGACTCAATAGTGGTCCCTCCAGAAAAATTGAGTAAGTTGGACAAATATTTGGAAGTTCCTTCTTACTCGGATGTTTTTCCAGTTCCTAAGAGAACTTCGGAGATCCTTGCTAAAGAATGGGAGAGGCCATTTATTCCATTCTCCCCTTCTCCTATTTTTAAGAAAATGTAACCTATAGCTGATGCTATTAAGGATTCTTAGCAGACGGTTCCCAAGATTGAGAGAGCCATATCTACCCTGGCCAAACGGACTACTATCCCTATTGAGGATAGTTGTGCTTTTAAGGACCCCATGGATAAGAAGTTGGAGGGTCTCCTTAAGAAGATGTACGTTCACCAGGGATTCCTTTTGCAACCGGCGGCCTGTATTGTTACAGTTACCACCGCGGCCGCTTATTGGTTCGATGCCCTGGAAGAGTCTCTCAAGATGGAGACTCCTCTGGAAGAGATACAGGATCGGATTAAAGCTCTTAAGTTAGCTAATTTGTTTATTACGGATGCTTCTCTGCAGATCACTAAATTGGCGGCTAAGAGTTCAGGCTTTGCCATCTTAGCACGTAGGGCTTTATGGTTGAAGACTTGGTCTGCGGATATGTCATCCAAGTCTAAGCTTTTGGCTATTCCTTACAAGGGGAAGACCCTGTTTGGGCCTGACTTGAAGGAAATTATTTCTGACATCACGGGAGGCAAGGGTCATCTCCTCCCTCAGAATAAAAAGTCCAAACAGAGAGGGCGACGGAGTCATTTTTGTTCCTTTCGAAATTTCAATGGAGATCCCTCTTTCTCTTCCGCTAAACAGGAAGGGAATGAGACCCAACCAGTCTTGGAACAAAGGTAAACAATCCAAGAAACCAGCTGCTACTACCAAGTCAGCATGAAGGGTCGGCTCCTGATCCGGGACCGGTTCTAGTAGGGGGCAGACTTTCTCTCTTTGTCCAGGCTTGGATAAGAGATGTTCAGGATCCCTGGACACTAGAAATTGTGTCTCAGGGGTATCAGTTGGAGTTCAGAAATTCTCCCCCCCATAATCTTTCTCGATTATCTGTAGACCAGATAAAAAGAGAGGCATTCTTACGTTGTGTAGGAGACCTCTTTTCCATGGGAGTAATTTGTCCCGTTCCAATACAGGAACATGGGTTTTATTCAAATCTGTAGTTCCCAAAAAGGAGAGAACGTTCCGACCCATTTTAGACCTCAAAAGTCTAAACAAGTTTCTCAGGGTTCCATCTTTCAAGATGGAAACTATTCGTACCATTCTTCCATTGATCCAGGAGGGTCAATTTATGACTACTGTGGATTTAAAGGATGCATATCTACATGTTCCTTTCCACAAAGATCATCACAAGTTCCTCCGTTTTGCCTTTCTGGACAAACATTTTCAGTTTGTGGCTCTTCCTTTCGGTCTGGCCACGGCGCCCAGAATTTTCACGAAGGTTCTGGTGTCTCTGCTAGCGGTTCTCAGGCCACGGGGCATTGCAGTGGCACCTTATCTGGACTATATTCTTATCCAGGCGTCGTCTTATCAGCTAACAAAGTCTCATAACGACATTGTTCTGTCCTTTCTAAGGACTCACGGGTGGAAAGTGAATCTAGAAAAGAGTTCTTTAGTTCCACAGTCCAGGGTTCCTTTCTTGGGAACTCTAATCGACTCTCCATGAAGATCTTTTTGACGGACGTCAGAAAGTTAAAGATTCTGAATACCTGCAGAACCCTTCAGTCTAGTCCTCGGCCGTCAGTGGCTCAGTGCGTGGAGGCAATTGGATTGATGGTAGCGGCAATGGACATCATTCCGTTTCCTCGTTTTCATCTCAGACCTCTGCAACTGAGCATGCTCATGCTCAGACAATGGAATGGAGATTATGCAAATTTGTTTCCTCAAATAGATCTAGATCAGGAGACAAGTGACTCTCTTCTATGGTGGTTGTCGCCAGATCATCTGTCCCAAGGGACATGCTTCCGCAGACCCTCATGGGTGATAGTGACAACGGTCGCCAGCCTGATATGATGGGGAGCAGTCTGGAACTCCCTGAGGGCTCAGGGTGTGTGGACTCGATCGGAGTCTTTACTTCCCATCAATATCCTGGAGTTGAGAGCAATATTCAATGCGCTTCAGGCTTGGCCTCAGTTGGCTTCAGCCAAATTCATCAGATTCCAGTCGGACAACTTTACGACTGTAGCTTACATCAATCATCAGGGAGGAACAAGGAGTTCCTTAGCGATGACAGAAGTAGCCAAGATAATTCAGTGGGCGGAGGCTCACTCTTGTTATCTGTCAGCAATCTACATCCGGGGAGTGGAAAACTGGGAAGTGGATTTTCATCTGGGGAATGGGAACTCAATCCGGAGGTATTTGGATCTTATGACATCTCGTCCCCAGGTCGAGCTGATAGATGCCTTGGCAGTGCCTTGGTCATTCAACCTAGCTTATGTGTTCCCTCCATTTGCTCTCTTTTCTCGAGTAATTGGTCGTGTCAAACAGGAGTCGGCTTCGGTGATCCTTATTGCTCCTTCGTGGCCTCGCAGGACTTGGTTTGTCGATCTGGTGGACATGTCATCTCAGCCACCGTGGTAGCTTCCATTGAGGGAAGACCTTCTCATTCAGGGACCCTTCCATCATCCGAATCTAGTTTCTCTGCAGCTAACTGCTTGGAGATTGAATGCTTGATTTTATCTAAGCGAGGTTTCTCTGATTCGGTAATTAATTCCTTGATTCAGGCGCGTAAGCCTGTTACTAGAAAGATTTACCATAAGATATGGCGTAAATATCTTTATTTGTGCGAATCCAAGGGCTACTCTTGGAGTAGGGTTAGGATTCCCAGGATTTTATCTTTTCTCCAAGAAGGATTGGATAAAGGGTTGTCAGCGAGTTCCTTAAAGGGACAGATTTCTGCCTTGTCTATTTTGCTGCACAAGCGTCTGGCAGATGTTCCAGATGTTCAATCTTTTTGTCAGGCTCTGACTAGAATCTGGCCTGTGTTTAGACCAATTGCTCCTCCTTGGAGTTTGAATTTAGTTCTTAATGTTCTTCAAGGGGTTCCGTTTGAACCTATGCATTCCATAGATATTACGTTGTTAACTTGGAAAGTTTTATTTTTGGTTGCTATTTCTTCTTCTTGCAGAGTTTCTGAGCTTTCGGCATTACAATTTGATTCTCCTTATCTTATTTTCCATGCGGATAAGGTGGTGTTTTGGTACCAAACCTGGTTTTCTTCCTAAGGTTGTTTCTAATAAGAATATTAATCAGGAAATTGTTGTTCCTTCCTTGTGTCCTAATCCTTCTTCTAAGAAGGAGCGCCTGTTACATAATTTGGACGTGGTCCGTGCCTTGAAGTTCTACTTACAGGCGACTAAGGATTTTCGCCAATCGTCTTCCTTGTTTGTCGTTTTTTCTGGGACACGTAGGGGTCAAAAAGTTACGGCTACCTCTCTTTCCTTTTGGCTGAAGAGTATCATCCGTTTTGCATATGATACTGCTGGACAGCAGCCTCCTGAACGAATTACGGCTCATTCCACTAGGGCTGTGGCTTCCTCATGGGCATTCAAAAATTATGCTTCTGTTGAACAGATTTGCAAAGCTGCAACTTGGTCGTCTCTTCACACTTTTTCCAAATTTTAAAAATTCGATACTTTTGCCTCGTGTGAGGCTGTTTTTGGGAGGAAAGTTCTTCAAGCAGTGGTGCCTTCCGTTTAGGTTCCCTTCTTGTCCCTCCCTTTTCATCAGTGTACTATAGCTTTGGTATTGTATCCCACAAGTAAGGATGAAATCTGTGGACTCATCGTATCTTGTAAAAGAAAATGAAATTTATTCTTACCTGATAAATTTGTTTCTTTTACGATACAATATATACAGCTCTGCTCTGCTGTGGTGCTCTTTGACTCCTCCTGCTGACCAGGAGGCGATATCCCACAAGTAAGGATGAAATCCGTGGACTCGTATCGTAAAAGAAACAAATTTATCAGGTAAGAATAAATTTCATTTTTCCCCTTCCCCTGTTTTTAAGGAGATTTCCTGTTGCTGGCGCTATTTGTGACTCATGGTGCACTGTTCCTAAAGTAGAAGGGGCTATTCCTACTCTTGCCAATAGAACTACCATTCCTATAGAGGATAGTTTTTCTTTTAAGGACCCAATGGACAAGAAGCTAGAGGCTTACTTTAAAAAGATGTGTATACATCAAGGGTTACAGTGGCAGCCAGCAGCGAGTATTGCTACGGTTGCGGGAGCTTCATCTTCTTGGTGTGATGCATTGTCTGATTTCATTACACAGGAAACTACAGTAGAGGAGATCCAAGATAGGATCAAAGCTCTCAAATTGGCCAATACCTTTATCTATGATGCCAATATGCAGATAGTTTGTCTAGGAGCTAAGATGTCTAGCTTCACAGTACTAGCCCGCAGGGCTCTGTGGTTAAAATCTTGGTCAGCCGATGTTTATTCTAATGCCAAGCTTTTGGCTTTACCCTACAAGGGAAAGACTCTGTTTGGTTCTGGTCTGGCAGAGATCATTTCAGGGATTACAGGTGGAAAAGGGATCTTTCCTACCTCAGGACAAGAAAAGTAGATCTAGAGGTTGTCAGACCTCTAATTTTCGTTACTTTTGTTACTTTAAGGGACATAAGTCCTCCTCTTCCTCTAAACCAGATCAACCCAGATCTTCTTGGAAATCCAACCAGCTCTGGAAGAAGGGAAAGCAATCCAAGAAGCCTTCTGCTGACTCTAAATCAGCACAAAGGTTCCGTCCCCGATTCCAGTGTGGATCTGGTGCGAGGCAGGCTTTCTCTTTTTCGGCAAGCCTGCATATGAGATGTACCAGACTCTTTGGCGGGTGACAAAGTATCCCAGGGTTACAGGATGGTATTCAAGTCTTGCCCTCCAAGGGGCAGATTTCTCCTGTCAAGACTGTCCTCAAACCAAATAAAGGAGGAGGCCTTCTTAAAATGTGTAAAAGACCTATGCTCTCTGGTAGTTATTGTACCTGTCCCTCTAGCAGAACGGTCTAGGATTCTATTTAAATCTATTTGTGGTTCCCAAAAAGGAGGAAACTTTTTCGCCCATTCTAGTCTTCAAGTGTCTCAATAAATTCCTCAGGGTTCCGTCCTTCAAAATGGAAACTATTTATTCCATTCTAACTTTGGTACAGGAAGGTCAGTTTATGACGACCATAGACCTGAAGGACACATACATTCATGTTCCCATTCACAGGGAACACCATCAGTATCTGAGGTTTGCCTTTCTGGACAAGCACTTCCTATTTGTTGCACCTCCATTTGGTCTGGTCACAGCTCCCAGAATATTTACAAAGGTTCTGGTGGCACCTTATCTAGACGACATCTTAGTTCAGGCGTCATCTTTTCAACTAGCCCAATCTCATACAGAGATGCTGTTGTCTTTTTTACGTTCCCATGGGTTGAAGGTGAATTTGGAAAAAAGTTCTCTTGTTCCATCTACCAAAGTGTGTTTCCTAGAGACTATAATAGATTTCCTGACCATGAAGATTTTTCTGACGGAGGTCAGAAAAGACCAGATTCTTGCTTCTTGCCTTTCTCTCCAGTCTGCCTTTCGTCCATCTGTGGCCCAATGCATGGAGGTGATTGGTCTGATGGTGGCATCCATGGACATCATTCCTTTTGCTTGGTTCCATCTTTGACTGCTGCAGCTTTGTATGCTCCGTCAATGGAACAGAGATCATTTGGATTTATCTCAGAGGATAAATCTGGACCCTCTAACAAGAGACTCTCTCTCATGGTGGGTGTCACAGAAACATCTATCTCGGGGCACTTGCTTTCTGAGACCCTTCTGTGAAATTGTGATTACGGACGCCAGCCTGTCAGGCTGGGGAGCTATTTGGGGCCCTCTAAAGGCTCAGGGCCTGTGGTCTCGGGAAGAGTCCTCTCTTACCATAAACATCTTGGAGTTGAGAGCTATCTTCAATGCCCTAGTAATGTTGCCTCAACTGTTGTTGGTCCAGTTTATCAGACGCCAATCGGACAACATCACCTCAGTGGCTTACACCAACCACCAGAGAGGGACTCGGAGTTCCTTAACCATGAAGAAGGTGACTCGCATTCTGCAGTGGGCGGAAGCCCACGATTGTCTATCTGCCATCCACATTCCAGGATTGGACAACTGGGAGGCGGATTTTCTGAGCAGACAGACCTTTCATCCAGGGGAGTGGGCTCTCTATACGGAAGTGTTCTCTCAGATAACCTTCAAGTGGGGGGTTCCAGAGTTGGATCTGATGGCGTCCCGCAAAAACGCCAAGGTTCGAAAGTATGGTTCAAGGTCAAGAGATCCTCTGGCCGTTCTGATAGATGCTCTAGCGGTTCCTTGGAGGTTTTCTCTGGCATATGTTTTCTCAGTTTGCTCTCCTTCCACAAGTCATTGCTCGTATCAAACAGGAGAGAGCATCAGTGATCCTTATAGCTCCTGCATGGCCTCGCAGGATTTGGTTTGCGGATCTCTGAAGCTGACTGCTTGGAGATTGAACACCTAGTTCTGTCTAAACGTGTTTTTTCTCAGGCGATCATTGAAACTATGATTCAAGCTTGAAAACCGGTTACCCGCAAGATTTACCATAAGATATGGCGCATATTCTTTGAGACAGATGTACTCACGCTTCTGACTCCACAATTCCCTTGCTCCAGCTCCACCCACCAACATAGTAGAGCAGACAGTGTAACATTCTCTATACAAGTACTTAGCCCATGACATTTTTCCTCAATGTATTTCTCTTGTAAGGTGTATCCAGTCCACGGATTCATCCATTACTTGTGGGATATTCTCCTTCCCAACAGGAAGCTGCAAGAGGATCACCCACAGCAGAGCTGTCTATATAGTTCCTCCCCTAACTGCCACCTCCCAGTCATTCTCTTGCAGCTCTCGACAAGGGAAGTAGCTAGAGAGATGTGGTGCATTAATGTAGTTTATCTTCAATCAAAAATTTGTTATTTTCAAATGGTACCGGAGTTGTACTATTTTAGCCTCAGGCAGAAAGTTGAAGAAGAGTCTGCCTGTGGTCTTTGATGATCTTAGCAGGTTGTAACTAAGATCCATTGCTGTTCTCACACATAACTGAAGAGATGAGTAACTTCAGCTGGGGGAATAGCGTGCAGGGTCTCCTGCTCTGAGGTATGTGCAGTTTTAAATTTTTCTAGAGAAATGATAAGCTAGAAAATGCTGACAATACCGGATTTATTTAAGGTAAGCCTGATTACAGTGATTTAATAACGACTGGTATCATGCTTTCTGTAAAGGGTAATATTTTTATTATTTACTCACATTACTGAATAGATATAACGTTTGCTTGAGGTGTATAAACGTTTATTTCATATTAGTGATAAAACTTTATTCTGGGGCCCAGTTTTTCCACATGGCTGACTAGATTTTGCCTAGGGATAGTTTTTTAAGGCCCTCTCACTGTGAGTACAGGTTGGGAGGGGCCTATTTTCCATTAGTTTTTGCAGCTTGAGACATCCAGCTTCCCTGAAGGAGTCCCCTGAACATATAGGACCTCTCTAAGGGGTTTTTGTGCCTTCCAAAGTCGTTGTATGGGCAGGTAGGGCCACAGTAGAGCTGTGGCAGTTTGTTGTAACTGTTTAAAAACGTTTATCGTTTTTTTGATCCGGTTTTGAAACTAAGGGGTTAATCATCCATTTGCAAGTGGGTGCAATGCTCTTTCAGCCTATTATACACACTGTAAAAATTTCGTAAGATTTACTGCTTTTTTCACTGTTTTAGCAGTTTCTGTGATTGTTTTTTTCTCTTAAAGGCACAGTACCGTTTTTATTTTTTGCTTGTTCACAGTTATTAAAGTGTTTTCCAAGCTTGCTGCTCTCATTACTAGTCTGTTTAAACATGTCTGAAATAGAGGAAACTCATTGTTCATTATGTTTAGAAGCCATTGTAGAACCCCCTCTTAGAATGTGTACCAAATGCACTGATTTTACTATAGATTACAAAGACCATATTCTGGCTTTAAAAAATTTATCACCAGAAGAAATTGACAAGGAGGAAGTTATGCCGTCTAACTCTCCCCACGTGTCAGATCCTATAAATCCCGCTCAGGGGACGCCAAGTACATCTAGCGCGCCCATTGCGTATACCTTGCAAGACATGGCGGCAGTTATGAATCATACCCTTACAGAGGTGTTATCTAAACTGCCAGGATTGTAAGTAAAGCGAGACAGCTCTGGGACTAGAATAAATACAGAGCTCTCTGACGCTTTAGTAGCTATCTCTGATACACCCTCACAATATAATGAAGCTGAAGCAGGGGAGCTTCAATCTGTGGGTGATTTTTCTGATTCATGGAAGATACTTCAATCTGATTCTGATATGTCTACATTTAAATTTAAGCTTGAACACCTCCGTGTATTGCTCAGTGAGGTTTTAGCAACTCTGGACGACTGTGACACTATTGTAGTCCCAGAGAAATTATGTAGATTGGATAAATACTATGCAGTACCTACTTACACTGATGTTTTTCCAATCCCTAAAAGGTTTTCTGAAATTATTACTAAGGAATGGGATAGACCAGGTGTACCATTCTCTCCCCCTCCTGTTTTTAAAAAGATGTTTCCTATAGACACTGCTACACGGGACTTATGGCAGACGGTCCCTAAGGTGGAGGGAGCAGTTTCTACTCTAGCTAAGCGTACCACTATCCCTGTCGAGGACAGTTGTGCTTTTCTAGATCCAAAATTAGAGGGTTACCTTAAGAAAATTTTTATTCAACAAGGTTTTATTCTCCAGCCTCTTGCATGCATTGCCCCAGTCACTGCTGCCGCGGCTTTCTGGTTTGAGTCCCTAGAGGAGGCTCTACAGGTTGAAACCCCGTTGGAAGATATTATTGACAAGCTTAGGGCCCTTAAGCTAGCCAATTCATTTGTTTCTGACGCCGTTGTTCATTTAACCAAGCTAACGGCTAAAAATTCAGGTTTTGCTATTCAGGCACGTAGGGCGCTATGGCTTAAATGCTGTTCAGCTGACGTGACTTCAAAGTCTAAACTTCTCAACATTCCCTTCAAAGGACAGATCCTATTCGGGCCTGGACTAAAGAAGATCATTTCTACTTCTCGCCCTTCAGTGGCTCAGTGTATGGAAGTAATCGGCTTAATGGTAGCGGCAATGGACATAGTGCCGTTTGCCTGCCTACATCTCAGACCGCTGCAACTCTGCATGCTCAGTCAGTGGAATGGGGATTACACAGATTTGTCCCCTCTACTAAATCTGGATCAAGAGACCAGGGATTCTCTTCTCTGGTGGTTATCTCGGGTCCATCTGTCCAAGGGTATGGCCTTCCGCAGGCCAGATTGGACAATAGTAACGACAGATGCCAGCCTTCTGGGCTGGGGTGCAGTCTGGAACTCCCTGAAGGCTCAGGGCTTGTGGACTCAGGAGGAGACACTCCTTCCAATAAACATTCTGGAACTAAGAGCGAGCTGCGGTCAGGTTCATCAGATTTCAGTCGGACAACATCACGACTGTAGCTTACATCAACCATCAAGGGGGAACAAGGAGTTCCCTAGCAATGTTGGAGGTTTCAAAAATAATTCTATGGGCAGAGGTTCACTCTTGCCATCTATCAGCTATCCATATCCCAGGAGTAGAGAACTGGGAGGCGGATTTTCTAAGTCGACAGACTTTTCATCCGGGGGAGTGGGAACTCTATCCAGAGGTGTTTGCACAGTTGATTCAACTTTGGGGCAAACCAGAACTGGATCTCATGGCGTCTCGTCAGAACGCCAAGCTTCCTTGTTACGGGTTCAGGTCCAGGGATCCCAAGGCAGCGCTGATAGATGCTCTAGCAGCGCCTTGGTCTTTCAACCTGGCTTATGTGTTTCCACCGTTTCCTCTGCTCCCTCGTCTGATTGCCAAGATCAAGCAGGAGAGAGCTTCGGTGATTTTGATAGCTCCTGCGTGGCCACGCAGGACTTGGTACGCAGATCTGGTGGACATGTCATCATTTCCACCTTGGACTCTGCCGCTGAGGCAGGACCTTCTACTTCAAGGTCCTTTCAAACATCCAAATCTAATTTCTCTGCGTCTGACTGCTTGGAGATTGAACACTTGATTTTGTCAAAACGTGGTTTTTCCGAGTCGGTCATTGATACCTTAATTCAGGCTCGAAAGCCTGTCACCAGGAAAATCTATCATAAGATATGGTGTAAATATCTTCATTGGTGTGAATCCAAGGGTTACTCATGGAGTAAAGTCAGGATTCCCAGGTTATTGTCTTTTCTCCAAGAAGGATTGGAGAAGGGATTATCAGCTAGTTCCTTAAAGGGACAGATTTCTGCTCTGTCTATTCTTTTGCACAAGCGTCTGGCGGATGTTCCAGACGTTCAGGCGTTTTGTCAGGCTTTAGTTAGAATCAAGCCTGTGTTTAAACCTGTTGCTCCGCCATGGAGTTTAAATTTAGTTATTAAAGTTCTTCAAGGGGTTCCGTTTGAACCTCTGTATTCCATAGATATCAAGCTTTTATCTTGGAAAGTTCTGTTTTTGGTAGCTATCTCTTCGGCTCGAAGAGTTTCAGAGTTATCTGCTTTGCAGTGTGATTCCCCTTTTCTGATCTTCCATGCAGATAAGGTAGTTTTGCGTACCAAACCTGGGTTTCTTCCTAAGGTGGTATCCAATAAGAATATCAATCAAGAGATTGTTGTTCCGTCACTGTGTCCTAATCCTTCTTCAAAGAAGGAACGTCTATTGCACAATCTTGACGTGGTTTGTGCTTTAAAGTTTTATTTACAAGCTACTAAAGATTTTCGTCAAACATCTGCATTGTTTGTTGTCTACTCTGGACAGAGGAAAGGCCAAAAGGCTTCAGCAACTTCTCTTTCTTTTTGGTTAAGAAGTATAATCCGCTTAGCTTATGAGACTGCTGGCCAGCAGCCTCCTGTAAGAATTACAGCTCATTCCACTAGAGCGGTGGCTTCCACATTGGCCTTTAAAAATGAGGCTTCTGTTGAACAGATTTGTAAGGCGGTGACTTGGTCTTCGCTTCATACTTTTTCAAAATTCTTCAAATTTGATTCTTTTGCTTCTTCGGAGGCTATTTTTGGGAGAAAGGTCTTACAGGCAGTGGTGCCTTCCGTTTAAGCGCCTGCCTTGTCCCTCCCTTCATCCGTGTCCTATAGCTTTGGTATTGGTATCCCACAAGTAATGGATGAATCCGTGGACTGGATACACCTTACAAGAGAAAACAAAATTTTTGCTTACCTGATAAATTTATTTCTCTTGTGGTGTATCCAGTCCACGGCCCGCCCTTTCATTTTAAGGCAGGTGTTTTTTAATTTTTAAACTACAGTCACCACTGCACCCTATAGTTTCTCCTTTCTCTTGCTTGTCTTCGGTCGAATGAGGTGGCAGTTAGGGGAGGAGCTATATAGACAGCTCTGCTGTGGGTGATCCTCTTGCAGCTTCCTGTTGGGAAGGAGAATATCCCACAAGTAATGGATGAATCCGTGGACTGGATACACCACAAGAGAAATAAATTTATCAGGTAAGCATAATTTTTTTTTTTTTTTTTACAAATACGTTTTGTTTTTTTAATAAAACCTTGTAATTTATTGAGAACTGCAAAGGAGGCAAATATATGGGTTTAAAATACATAATACATTATGAATCAGTGATGCAAAATAAGGTATCATTCATTATTACTTTGTGAAACTTTGCCTGCCCAGTTTCTAATCCAGCACCTCTGCTCCCACTCATTTTGATATAATGCAGTGGGTGGGACCTGGCACTCGCCTGTCTCATAGGAACTGGGAGGACTCTGCACTAAGCCTGCGGAAAAACACAGCATTGAGGCAAGACAGCTGTTTTACACTTAAACACAGCATCTTACTGTGAGTGCAACTACCCTAGTAGTCGGGTAAGAGTTGGCCCCCTAGCCTGCCCGGCCAGATCAATGGCATAGCAGCACCTGTCTGCTGCATACAGCGACCGTGAGAGCAAGTTGCTTAGTAAGTGGATGCTCAGCCTCACTATATGCAAGTCTTTCCCCTGCGGCTGTTTTACAGTGCATCATAAAGGCCTGGTCCGCCCCTGCCGTAATATCACTCACCAGCAAAGAGTTATTCCCTTTCATTTGTACAGACAAACGCTTAAAGGGGCAGGGAAACACTTTTTTTTTTTTCATAATTTAGATAGAGCATGTAATTTAAAACAACTTTCTAGTTTACTTCTATTATCTAATTTGCTTCATTCTCATGGTATCATTTGTTGAAAAGCATAGCTAGATAGGCTCAGCACCTGAGTATATATAATATGCAGACACCAATCAGCAAATAGCAACCATGTGCTGAGCCTACCTCCTGTACTTCTAATTAAATAATAGAAGTACATTTAAAAGTTGTTTAAAATTGTATGTTCTGTGTGAATCGTGAAAGAAAAACTTGGATTTCATATTCCTTTAAAGTCTTAAACGTTTTTGTTTTACAGACAGAATAGACTACCTTTTAATCTGTAGACACTGCAGTGGGTACTGGTCCCACTGCTTCCATCATGTAATTTGGTGTTAGAATTAATCCACACTGCACACTGGCATATTGCCAGTAACAAATATGGAAGTGGCTGATTTTCCATAAGGATAAGGTGTTTCTCTTGTTAAGTGTAGTCAGTCCACGGGTCATCCATTACTTATGGGATTATATCTCTTCCCCAACAGGAAGTTGCAAGAGGATCACCCAAGCAGAGCTGCTATATAGCTCCTCCCCTCACATGTCATATCCAGTCATTCTCTTGCAACCTAACTAAAGATAGGTCGTTGTGAGAGGTCTGTGGTGTTTTTAAACTTAGTTTATTTCTTCAATCAAATGGCACCGGAGTGTGCTGTTTGTTTCTCAGGCAGCATTAGAAGAAGAATCTGCCTGCGTTTTCTATGATCTTAGCAGACGTAACTAAGATCCACTGGCTGTTCTCACACATTCTGAGGAGTGAGGTAACTTCAGAAAAGGGGAATAGCATGCAGGGCCCCCCTGCAAACGAGGTATGTGCAGTAAATAATTTTTCTAAGGAATGGAATTGACTGAGAAAATACTGCTGATACCAATGTAATGTAAGTTCAGCCTTAAATGCAGTGGTAGCGTCTGGTATTAGGCTGATGAGTGTGTGTACACTGAAGTATTTTTCTAGGTGAATGGAATTTGACTCAGAAAATACTGTTAATACTGAAGTAATGTATGAGCCTTAACTGCAGTAAAAGCAACTGGTAGCAGGCTTATTAATAACACTTCATAACTTTTAAAATGTATGTTCAAAACGTTTACTGGCATGTTAATCGTTTTTTGTGAGGTACTTGGTGATAAAACTTATTGGGGCATGATTTTTACCACATGGCTATCTTTGTTTCTGCATAGAAACAGTTAACTGAGCTTCCCCACTGTTGTAATATGAGTGGGAGGGGCCTATTTTAGCGCTTTTTTGCGCAGTAAAAATTCAGTCACAATCTTCCTACTTCATCCTCCATGATCCAGGACGTCTCTAGAGAGCTCAGGGGTCTTCAAAATTCATTTTGAGGGAGGTAATCAGTCACAGCAGACCTGTGACAGTGTGTTTGACTGTGATAAAAACGTTAATTATTAAATTGTTATCCGTTTTTGGGTATTAAGGGGTTAATCATCCATTTGCTGGTGGGTGCAATCCTTTGCTAACTTAATACATTTACTGTGAAAATTTGGTTGCTATAACTAATTTGGTTCATTGTTATTTCAACTGTGACAGCTTTTTGTGCTTCTTAAAGGCACAGTAGCGTTTTTTATATTGCTTGTAAATTTATTTGAAAAGTATTTTCCAAGCTTGCTAGTCTCATTGCTAGTCTGTTTAAACATGTCTGACACAGATGAATCTGTTTGTTCACTATGTATGAAGGCCAATGTGGAGCCCCATAGAAATATGTGTACTAAATGCATTGATGTCACTTTAAATAAAAGTCAGTCTTTACATGTAAAGAAATTATCACCAGACAATGAGGGGGAAGTTATGCCGACTAACTCTCCTCACGTGTCAGTACCTTCGCCTCCCGCTAAGGAGGTGCGTGATTTTGTGGCGCCAAGTACATCAGGGAGGCCCTTACAAATCACTTTGCAAGACATGGCTACTGTTATGACAGAAGTATTATCTAAATTGCCAGAATTAAGAGGCAAGCGTGATAGCTCTGGGTTAAGGACAGAGCGCGCTGATGATGTGAGAGCCATGTCCGATACTGCGTCACAGTTTGCAGAACATGAAGACGGAGAGCTTCATTCTGTGGGTGACGGATCTGATCCAGGGAGACTGGATTCGGAGATTTCTAATTTTAAATTTAAGCTTGAGAACCTCCGCATATTGCTAGGGGAGGTGTTAGCGGCTCTGAATGATTGTAACATGGTTGCAATTCCAGAAAAATTATGTAGGTTGGATAGATACTATGCGGTACCGGTGTGTACTGACGTGTTTCTTATACCTAAAAGGCTTACAGAGATTATTAGCAAGGAGTGGGATAGACCCGGTGTGCCTTTTTCCCCTCCTCCCATATTTAGGAAAATGTTTCCTATAGACGCCACCACACAAGACTTATGGCAGACGGTCCCTAAGGTGAAGGGAGCAGTTTCTACTTTAGCTAAGCGTACCACTATCCCGGTGGAGGATAGTTGTGCCTTTTCAGATCCAATGGATAAAAAATTAGAAGGTTACCTTAAGAAAATGTTTGTTCAACAAGGTTTTATCTTACAGCCCCTTGCATGCATTGCGCCTGTCACTGCTGCGGCGGCATTCTGGTTTGAGTCTCTGGAAGAGGCCATTCGCACAGCTCCATTCGATGAAATTATGAACAAGCTTAAAGCACTTAAACTAGCTAACGCATTTGTTTCTGATGCCGTCGTACATTTAACCAAACTTACGGCTAAGAACTCCGGATTCGCCATCCAAGCGCGCAGAGCGATATGGCTTAAATCCTGGTCAGCTGACGTGACTTCTAAATCTAAATTGCTTAATATTCATTTCAAAGGGCAGACCTTATTCGGGCCCGGCTTGAAAGAAATTATCGCTGACATTACGGGAGGTAAGGGCCATGCTCTGCCTCAGGACAGGGCCAAATCAAAGGCCAAACAGTCTAATTTTCGTGCCTTTCGTAACCTCAAGGCAGGAGCAGCATCAACTTCCTCCGCTCCAAAACAGGAAAGAGCTGGAAAACTAACCAGTTCTGGAACAAGGGCAAGCAGGCCAGAAAACCTGCTGCTGCCCCTAAGACAGCATGAAGAGATTGCCCCCTATCCGGAAACGGATCTAGTGGGGGGCAGACTTTCTCTCTTCGCCCAGGCTTGGGCAAGAGATGTCCAGGATCCCTGGGCGTTGGAGATCATATCTCAGGGATATCTTCTGGACTTCAAAGCTTCTCCTCCACAAGGGAGATTTCATCTTTCAAGGTTATCAGCAAACCAAATAAAGAAAGAGGCGTTTCTACGCTGTGTACAAGACCTCTTACTAATGGGGGTGATCCACCCAGTTCCGTGGACCGAACACGGGCAAGGATTCTATTCAAATCTGTTTGTGGTTCCCAAGAAAGAGGGAACCTTCAGACCAATCTTGGACTTAAAAATCCTAAACAAATTCCTAAGAGTTCCATCATTCAAAATGGAAACTATTCGAACCATCCTACCCATGATCCAAGAGGGTCAGTACATGACCACAGTGGACTTAAAGGATGCCTACCTTCACATACCGATTCACAAGGATCATTATCGGTACCTAAGATTTGCCTTCCTAGACAGGCATTACCAGTTTGTAGCTCTTCCCTTCGGGTTGGCTACGGCTCCAAGAATCTTTACAAAGGTTCTGGGCTCACTTCTGGCAGTATTAAGACCGCAAGGCATAGCGGTGGCTCCGTACCTAGACGACATTCTGATACAAGCGTCAAGTTTTCAAACTGCCAAGTCTCATACAGAGATAGTTCTGGCATTTCTGAGGTCGCATGGGTGGAAGGTGAACGTGGAAAAGAGTTCTCTATTACCACTCACAAGAGTTCCCTTCCTAGGGACTCTTATAGATTCTGTAGAGATGAAAATTTACCTGACGGAGGCCAGGTTATCAAAACTTCTAAATGCTTGCCGTGCCCTTCATTCCATTCCACACCCGTCAGTAGCTCAGTGCATGGAAGTAATCGGCTTAATGGTAGCGGCAATGGACATAGTACCATTTGCGCGCCTGCATCTCAGACCGCTGCAATTGTGCATGCTAAGTCAGTGGAATGGGGATTACTCAGATTTGTCCCCTCTGCTAAATCTGGATCAAGAGACCAGAGATTCTCTTCTATGGTGGCTTTCTCTGCCCCATCTGTCCAAGGGGATGACCTTTTGCAGGCCAGATTGGACGATTGTAACAACAGACGCCAGCCTTCTAGGTTGGGGCGCAGTCTGGAATTCCCTGAAGGCTCAGGGATCATGGACTCAGGAGGAGAAACTCCTCCCAATAAATATTCTGGAGTTAAGAACAATATTCAATGCTCTTCTAGCTTGGCCTCAGTTAGCAACTCTGAGGTTCATCAGATTTCAGTCGGACAACATCACGACTGTGGCTTACATCAACCATCAAGGGGGAACCAGAAGTTCCCTAGCGATGTTGGAAGTCTCAAAGATAATTCGCTGGGCAGAGTCTCACTCTTGCCACCTGTCAGCGATCTACATCCCAGGCGTGGAGAACTGGGAGGCGGATTTTCTAAGTCGCCAGACTATTCATCCGGGGGAGTGGGAACTTCATCCGGAGGTCTTCGCTCAACTGATTCATCGTTGGGGCAAACCAGATCTGGATCTCATGGCGTCTCGAAAGAACGCCAAGCTTCCTTGTTACGGATCCAGGTCCAGGGACCCGGGAGCAGTGCTGATAGATGCTCTGACAGCCCCTTGGGTCTTCAACATGGCTTATGTGTTTCCACCATTTCCGATGCTTCCTCGACTGATTGCCAAGATCAAACAGGAGAGAGCATCGGTGATTCTGATAGCGCCTGCGTGGCCACGCAGGACCTGGTATGCAGACCTAGTGGACATGTCGTCCTGTCCACCATGGTCTCTGCCTCTGAGGCAGGACCTTCTAATTCAGGGTCCTTTCAACCATCCAAATCTAATTTCTCTGAGGCTGACTGCATGGAGATTGAACGCTTGATTCTATCAAAGCGTGGCTTCTCGGAGTCTGTTATTGATGCCTTAATACAGGCTAGGTAAGATATGGCGTAAATATTTATATTGGTGCGAATCCAAGAGTTACTTATGGAGTAAGGTTAGGATTCCTAGGATATTGTCTTTTCTACAAGAGGGTTTAGAAAAGGGCTTATCTGATAGTTTGTTAAAGGGACAGATTTCTGCTCTGTCTATTCTTCTACACAAACGTCTGGCAGAAGTTCCAGACGGTCAGGCTTTTTGTCAGGCTTTGGCTAGGATTAAGCCTGTGTTTAAGACTGTTGCTCCGCCGTGGAGCTTAAACTTGGTTCTTAACGTTCTGCAAGGCGTTCCATTTGAATCCCTTCATTCCATTGATATCAAGCTGTTATCTTGGAAAGTTCTGTTTTTAATGGCTATTTCCTCGGCTCGAAGAGTCTCTGAGTTATCTGCCTTACATTGTGATTCTCCTTATCTGATTTTTCATTCAGACAAGGTAGTTCTGCGTACTAAACCTGGGTTCTTACCTAAGGTAGTTTCTAACAGGAATATCAATCAAGAGATTGTTGTTCCATCATTGTGTCCTAACCCTTCTTCAAAGAAGGAACGACTTTTGCATAATCTGGACGTAGTCCGTGCCCTGAAGTTCTATTTGCAGGCAACTAAAGATTTTCGTCAAACTTCTTCCCTGTTTGTCGTTTACTCTGGACAGAGGAGAGGTCAAAAGGCTTCGGCTACCTCTCTCTCCTTTTGGCTTCGTAGCATAATACGTTTAGCCTATGAGACTGCTGGACAGCAGCCTCCTGAAAGAATTACAGCTCATTCTACTAGAGCTGTGGCTTCCACCTGGGCCTTTAAAAATGAGGCCTCTGTTGAACAGATTTGCAAGGCTGCAATTTGGTCTTCACACTTTTTCAAAATTTTACAAATTTGACACTTTTGCTTCTTCGGAGGCTGTTTTTGGGAGAAAGGTTCTACAGGCAGTGGTTCCTTCCGTTTAAAGTTCCTGCCTTGTCCCTCCCTTCATCCGTGTACCTTAGCTTTGGTATTGGTATCCCATAAGTAATGGATGACCCGTGGACTGATTACACTTAACAAGAGAAAACATAATTTATGCTTACCTGATTAATTTATTTCTCTTGTAGTGTAGTCAGTCCACGGCCCGCCCTGTCTTTTAAGGCAGATCTAAATTTTAATTAAACTCCAGTCACCACTGCACCCTATGGTTTCTCCTTTCTCGTCTTGTTTCGGTCGAATGACTGGATATGACATGTGAGGGGAGGAGCTATATAGCAGCTCTACTTGGGTGATCCTCTTGCAACTTCCTGTTGGGGAAGAGATATAATCCCATAAGTAATGGATGACCCGTGGACTGACTACACTACAAGAGAAATAAATTTATCAGGTAAGCATAAATTATGTTTTTCTGAACTCCCCCTTCATTTCTATTATAAGAGCCTTTTATTGACAGACTAGATGTTGTCCAGACTCTGTATTTTTCTCTTGCAAGGTGTATCCAGTCCACGGCTTCATCCTTTACTTGTGGGATATTCTCATTCCCTACAGGAAGTGGCAAAGAGAGCACACAGCAGAGCTGTCCATATAGCTCCCCCTCTAGCTCCACCCCCCAGTCATTCTCTTTGCCGGCTCTAAGCACTAGGGTCTCTCTACGGGAGGGTAAAGTAAATGTGGTGTTAGATTTGTAGTTTTATATCTTCAATCAAGAGTTTGTTATTTTTAAATGGTACCGGTTTGTACTATTTACTCTCTAGCAGAAAAGTGATGAAGAATTCTGCTGAGAGGAAAATGATTTTAGCATGTTGTAACTAAAATCCACTGCTGTTCCCACACAGGACTGAAGAGTACCAGAAAACTTCAGTTGGGGGGAACAGTTTGCAGGCTTGACTGCAATGAGGTATGTTCAGTCATTTATTTCTAGACAAGACTGAGATAATGCTAGAAGACTGACAAGATCCCCATGTGGGGAGGGTAAGCTATGTTCTGAGACTTAGTATAGAATTGAATGCTTACATAACAGGGCTAATTAGGCTGGTTGACACTGATGCATGGCAATCGATTATTTATTTAAGAAATCCTCGTTGGAGACACCTTTTTAAGCACTTTGGAGTGTTTTACTGGGGTTATTATCCACATGGCATATATTTAGTCACTTAGAAGTGATTTCTTTCATGTAATTAGCAAGAGTCCATGAGCTAGTGACATATGGGATATACATTCCTACCAGGAGGGGTAAAGTTTCCCAAACCTCAAAATGCCTATAAATACACCCCTCACCACACCCACAAATCAGTTTTACAAACTTTGCCTCCTGTGGAGGTGGTGAAGTAAGTTTGTGCTAGATTCTTCGTTGATATGCGCTCCGCAGCAGGTTGGAGCTCGGTTTTCCTCTCAGCGTGCAGTGAATGTCAGAGGGATGTGAGGAGAGTATTGCCTATTTGAATGCAATGATCTCCTTCTACGGGGTCTATTTCATAGGTTCTCTGTTATCGGTCGTAGGGATTCATCTCTTACCTCCCTTTTCAGATTGACGATATACTCTTATATATACCATTACCTCTACTGATTCTCGTTTCGGTACTGGTTTGGCTTTCTACTACATGTAGATGAGTGTCCTGGGGTAAGTAAGTCTTATTTTCTGTGACACTCTAAGCTATGGTTGGGCACTTTTATATAAAGTTCTAAATATATGTGTTTAAACATTTATTTGCCTTGATTCAGGATGTTCAACGTTCCTTATTTCAGACAGTCAGTTTCATATTTGGGATAATGCATATGAATAAATCATTTTTTTCTTACCTTAAAATTTGACTTTTTTCCTGTGGGCTGTTAGGCTCGTGGGGGCTGAAAATGCTTCATTTTATTGCGTCATTCTTGGAGCAGACTTTCTTGGCGCAAATTTTTTTTTGTCATTTCCGGCGTCATATGTGTCGCCGGAAGTTGCGTCATTTTTTTTACGTTTTTTGCGCCAAAAAATGTCGGCGTTACCGGATGTGGCGCCATTTTTGGCGCCAAAAGCATTTAGGCGCCAAATAATGTGGGCGGCTTTTTTGGCGCTAAAAAATTTGAGCGTCATTGTTGTCTCCACAATACTTAAGTCTCATTATTTATTGCTTCTGGTTGCTAGAAGCTTGTTCATTGTCATTTTTTTCCCATTCCTGAAACTGTAATTTAAGGAATTTGATCATTTTTGCTTTAGATGTTGTTTTTTCTATTACATATTGCAAGATGTCTCTGATTGTCCCTGAATCAGAAGCCACTTCTGGAAAAACGCTTAACTGAGTTTCAGTTCTACCAAAGCTAAGTTCATTTATTTTAAATGTTATAAATGTTTATCTTTAGCTATGGTTTGTAATAAGGTATTATGATATACTTTTACATGCAGAATCCATTAGTGTTTATGCTTTATATATTTCCATTCTTACATTTTATGTACAAGAAATATTTAGAAGATTTATAAGAAATATTTTCTGATTCTATTTTAAAGGCTTTGTCTGACTTCGTGCCTTCTAATAACATTTTTAGGTCTTTTTCACTTCTTTTTTAATTATTGAAGTTTCAAATGACCAACATCATACTGATTTATCCTTCTGATGATGTTTTTTCTCTTTCAGAAATTTTCTTCATCAGATATTGACACTAACAATTCTACTTTTTTATTATTTTTCTATTATTAAAGTACATTTGTTCTTTGTTGAAGAGGTGTTGATTATTTTGGATATTAAGGTAACTAGTTCTTTAAGACTAGCTGACACTATTTATGCCTATTTATTTCTTCTGTGTTTTCAGAGGTTTTCTTTCCAATTCCCCATTCTAAGGAATGGAATAGGCTGAGAATTTTCTTTTATTCCTTTTTTAAAGGTTTTAAACTATATTCTTTGCCAGCAGTTAAATTCAATTTGGAGGGTTCTCCAATTTATTGGGGCTATCTCTACTTCTACTAATTATGCTATTGTTTCTATAGCAAAATAGTATTTATTTTCCTTTAGATAGTTGTATCTTATTTATGGAAAATTATTTAGTTTCAGGTACTTTTCTTGGTCCTGTGATTTATTTGGATATTGCAATTGCTTAATTTTTTCTGTTTACTTTAGGATCAAGTATCAGATTATGATTCATTTCTCCAACATAGGTGTGTCCGGTCCACGGCGTCATCCTTACTTGTGGGATATTCTCCTCCCCAACAGGAAATGGCAAAGAGCCCAGCAAAGCTGGTCACATGATCCCTCCTAGGCTCCGCCTACCCCAGTCATTCTCTTTGCCGTTGTACAGGCAACATCTCCACGGAGATGGCTTAGAGTTTTTTAGTGTTTAACTGTAGTTTTTATTATTCAATCAAGAGTTTGTTATTTTGAAATAGTGCTGGTATGTACTATTTACTCAGAAACAGAAAAGAGATGAAGATTTCTGTTTGTATGAGGAAAATGATTTTAGCAACCGTAACTAAAATCCATGGCTCTTCCACACAGGACTGTTGAGAGCAATTAACTTCAGTTGGGGGAACAGTATGCAGTCTCTTGCTGCTTGAGGTATGACACATTCTAACAAGACGATGTAATGCTGGAAGCTGTCATTTTCCCTATGGGATCCGGTAAGCCATGTTTATTACGATCGTAAATAAGGGCTTCACAAGGGCTTATTAAGACTGTAGACTTTTTTTGGGCTAAATCGATTTATCTGGGTATTTTGATATAATAATATCGGCAGGCACTGTATTAGACACCTTATACCTTAGGGGCTTTCCCAAAGCATAAGCAGAGCCTCATTTTCGCGCCGGTGTGGCGCACTTGTTTTTGAGAGGCATGGCATGCAGTCGCATGTGAGAGGAGCTCTGACACTTAGAAAAGACTTTCTGAAGGCGTCATTTGGTATCGTATTCCCCTTTGGGCTTGGTTGGGTCTCAGCAAAGCAGATACCAGGGACTGTAAAGGGGTTAAAGTTTAAAACGGCTCCGGTTCCGTTATTTTAAGGGTTAAAGCTTCCAAATTTGGTGTGCAATACTTTTAAGGCTTTAAGACACTGTGGTGAAAATTTGGTGAATTTTGCACAATTCCTTCATGTTTTTTCGCAATTGCAGTAATAAAGTGTGTTCAGTTTAAAATTTAAAGTGACAGTAACGGTTTTATTTTAAAACGTTTTTTGTGCTTTGTTATCAAGTTTATGCCTGTTTAACATGTCTGAACTACCAGATAGACTGTGTTCTGAATGTGGGGAAGCCAGAATTCCTATTCATTTAAATAAATGTGATTTATGTGATAATGACAATGATGCCCAAGATGATTCCTCAAGTGAGGGGAGTAAGCATGGTACTGCATCATTCCCTCCTTCGTCTACACGAGTCTTGCCCACTCAGGAGGCCCCTAGTACATCTAGCGCGCCAATACTCCTTACTATGCAACAATTAACGGCTGTAATGGATAATTCTGTCAAAAACATTTTAGCCCAAATGAACACTTGTCAGCGTAAGCGCGGCTGCTCTGTTTTAGATACTGAAGAGCATGGCAACGCTGATACTAATATCTCTGAAGGGCCCCTAACCCAGTCTGATGGGGCCAGGGAAGTTTTGTCTGAGGGAGAAATTACTGATTCAGGGAACATTTCTCAACAGGCTGAACCTGATGTGATTGCATTTAAATTTAAGTTGGAACATCTCCGCATTCTGCTTAAGGAGGTATTATCCACTCTGGATGATTGTGACAAGTTGGTCATCCCAGAGAAACTATGTAAAATGGACAAGTTCCTAGAGGTGCCGGGGCTCCCAGAAGCTTTTCCTATACCCAAGCGGGTGGCGGACATTGTTAATAAAGAATGGGAAAGGCCCGGTATTCCTTTCGTCCCTCCCCCCATATTTAAAAAATTGTTTCCTTTGGTCGACCCTAGAAAGGACTTATGGCAGACAGTCCCCAAGGTCGAGGGGGCGGTTTCCACTTTAAACAAACGCACCACTATACCCATAGAGGATAGTTGTGCTTTCAAAGATCCTATGGATAAAAAATTAGAAGGTTTGCTTAAAAAGATGTTTGTTCAGCAGGGTTACCTTCTACAACCAATTGCATGCATTGTCCCTGTCGCTACAGCCGCATGTTTCTGGTTCGATGAGCTGATAAAGGCGGTCGATAGTGATTCTCCTCCTTATGAGGAGATTATGGACAGAATCAATGCTCTCAAATTGGCTAATTCTTTCACCCTAGACGCCACTTTGCAATTGGCTAGGTTAGCGGCTAAGAATTCTGGGTTTGCTATTGTGGCGCGCAGAGCGCTTTGGTTGAAATCTTGGTCGGCTGATGCGTCTTCCAAGAACAAGCTACTTAACATTCCTTTCAAGGGGAAAACGCTGTTTGGCCCTGACTTGAAAGAGATTATCTCTGATATCACTGGGGGTAAGGGCCACGCCCTTCCTCAGGATCGGCCTTTCAAGGCAAAAAATAAACCTACTTTTCGTCCCTTTCGTAGAAACGGACCAGCCCGAGGTGCTACGTCCTCTAAGCAAGAGGGTAATACTTCTCAAGCCAAGCCAGCTTGGAGACCAATGCAAGGCTGGAACAAGGGAAAGCAGGCCAAGAAACCTGCCACTGCTACCAAGACTGCATGAAAAGTTGGCCCCCGATCCGGGACCGGATCTGGTGGGGGGCAGACTCTCTCTCTTCGCTCAGGCTTGGGCAAGAGATGTTCTGGATCCTTGGGCGCTAGAAATAGTCTCCCAAGGTTATCTTCTGGAATTCAAGGGACTTCCCCCAAGGGGGAGGTTCCACAGGTCTCAGTTGTCTTTAGACCACATAAAAAGACAGGCATTCTTACATTGTGTAGAAGACCTGTTAAAAATGGGAGTGATTCATCCTGTTCCATTAAGAGAACAAGGGATGGGGTTCTACTCCAATCTGTTCATAGTTCCCAAAAAAGAGGGAACGTTCAGACCAATCTTAGATCTCAAGATCTTAAACAAGTTTCTCAAGGTTCCATCGTTCAAGATGGAAACCATTCGAACTATTCTTCCTTCCATCCAGGAAGGTCAATTCATGACCACGGTGGATTTAAAGGATGCGTATCTACATATTCCTATCCACAAGGAACATCATCGGTTCCTGAGGTTCGCATTCCTGGACAAGCATTACCAGTTCGTGGCGCTTCCTTTCGGATTAGCCACTGCTCCAAGGATTTTCACAAAGGTACTAGGGTCCCTTCTAGCTGTGCTAAGACCAAGGGGCATTGCTGTAGTACCTTACTTGGACGACATTCTGATTCAAGCGTCGTCCCTTCCTCTAGCAAAGGCTCACACGGACATCGTCCTGGCCTTTCTCAGATCTCACGGATGGAAAGTGAACGTGGAAAAGAGTTCTCTATCTCCGTCAACAAGGGTTCCCTTCTTGGGAACAATAATAGACTCCTTAGAAATGAGGATATTTCTGACAGAGGCCAGAAAAACAAAGCTTCTAGACTCTTGTCGGATACTTCATTCCGTTCCTCTTCCTTCCATAGCTCAGTGCATGGAAGTGATCGGGTTGATGGTAGCGGCAATGGACATAGTTCCTTTTGCGCGCATTCATCTAAGACCATTACAACTGTGCATGCTCAGTCAGTGGAATGGGGATTATACAGACTTGTCTCCGAAGATACAAGTAAATCAGAGGACCAGAGACTCACTCCGTTGGTGGCTGTCCCTGGACAACCTGTCACAAGGGATGACATTCCGCAGACCAGAGTGGGTCATTGTCACGACCGACGCCAGTCTGATGGGCTGGGGCGCGGTCTGGGGAGCCCTGAAAGCTCAGGGTCTTTGGTCTCGGGAAGAATCTCTTCTACCGATAAATATTCTGGAACTGAGAGCGATATTCAATACTCTCAAGGCTTGGCCTCAGCTAGCGAGGGCCAAGTTCATTCGGTTTCAATCAGACAACATGACAACTGTTGCGTACATCAACCATCAGGGGGGAACAAGGAGTTCTCTAGCGATGGAAGAAGTGACCAAAATCATTCTATGGGCGGAGTCTCACTCCTGCCACCTGTCCGCTATCCACATCCCAGGAGTGGAAAATTGGGAAGCGGATTTTCTGAGTCGTCAGACATTGCATCCGGGGGAGTGGGAACTCCATCCGGAAATCTTTGCCCAAGTCACTCAGCTGTGGGGCATTCCAGACATGGATCTGATGGCCTCTCGTCAGAACTTCAAAGTTCCTTGCTACGGGTCCAGATCCAGGGATCCCAAGGCGGCTCTAGTGGATGCACTAGTAGCACCTTGGACCTTCAAACTAGCTTATGTGTTCCCGCCGTTTCCTCTCATCCCCAGGCTGGTAGCCAGGATCAATCAGGAGAGGGCGTCGGTGATCTTGATAGCTCCTGCGTGGCCACGCAGGACTTGGTATGCAGATCTGGTGAATATGTCATCGGCTCCACCTTGGAAGCTACCTTTGAGACGAGACCTTCTTGTTCAGGGTCCGTTCGAACATCCGAACCTGGTTTCACTCCAGCTGACTGCTTGGAGATTGAACGCTTGATCTTATCGAAGCGAGGGTTCTCAGATTCTGTTATCGATACTCTTGTTCAGGCCAGAAAGCCTGTAACTAGAAAAATTTACCACAAAATTTGGAAAAAATATATCTGTTGGTGTGAATCTAAAGGATTCCCTTGGGACAAGGTTAAGATTCCTAAGATTCTATCCTTCCTTCAAGAAGGATTGGAAAAAGGATTATCTGCAAGTTCCCTGAAGGGACAGATTTCTGCCTTGTCTGTGTTACTTCACAAAAAGCTGGCAGCTGTGCCAGATGTTCAAGCCTTTGTTCAGGCTCTGGTTAGAATTAAGCCTGTTTACAAACCTTTGACTCCTCCTTGGAGTCTCAATTTAGTTCTTTCAGTTCTTCAGGGGGTTCCGTTTGAACCCTTACATTCCGTTGATATTAAGTTATTATCTTGGAAAGTTTTGTTTTTAGTTGCAATCTCTTCTGCTAGAAGAGTTTCAGAATTATCTGCTCTGCAGTGTTCTCCTCCTTATCTGGTGTTCCATGCAGATAAGGTGGTTTTACGTACTAAGCCTGGTTTTCTTCCGAAACCAGTTTCAAAGAAGGAATGTTTGTTGCACAATTTGGATGTTGTTCGCGCTCTAAAATTCTATTTAGATGCTACAAAGGATTTTAGACAAACATCTTCCTTGTTTGTTGTTTATTCTGGTAAAAGGAGAGGTCAAAAAGCAACTTCTACCTCTCTCTCTTTTTGGATTAAAAGCATCATCAGATTGGCTTACGAGACTGCCGGACGGCAGCCTCCCGAAAGAATCACAGCTCATTCCACTAGGGCTGTGGCTTCCACATGGGCCTTCAAGAACGAGGCTTCTGTTGATCAGATATGTAGGGCAGCGACTTGGTCTTCACTGCACACTTTTACCAAATTTTACAAGTTTGATACTTTTGCTTCTTCTGAGGCTATTTTTGGGAGAAAGGTTTTGCAAGCCGTGGTGCCTTCCATTTAGGTGACCTGATTTGCTCCCTCCCTTCATCCGTGTCCTAAAGCTTTGGTATTGGTTCCCACAAGTAAGGATGACGCCGTGGACCGGACACACCTATGTTGGAGAAAACAGAATTTATGTTTACCTGATAAATTACTTTCTCCAACGGTGTGTCCGGTCCACGGCCCGCCCTGGTTTTTTTAATCAGGTCTGATAATTTATTTTCTTTAACTACAGTCACCACGGTATCATATGGTTTCTCCTATGCAAATATTCCTCCTTAACGTCGGTCGAATGACTGGGGTAGGCGGAGCCTAGGAGGGATCATGTGACCAGCTTTGCTGGGCTCTTTGCCATTTCCTGTTGGGGAGGAGAATATCCCACAAGTAAGGATGACGCCGTGGACCGGACACACCGTTGGAGAAAGTAATTTATCAGGTAAACATAAATTCTGTTTTTAGCATTGTTAAAGGACAACATTTACTAGACTAGGTGCTGTTGCATTTGTCTTGTTGTTTTGCATTTATTGATTATGCAAGTCCACTGTATTGACTGGTCCTTTAAACTGGACTATCATGCTAATAATTTCATTTGTGTCTTCATTTTATTGAATATTTTCGCAAATGAGGGTTAATCTATGTCT